>NC_034202.2:12045653-12343153 GCF_002021735.2 Oncorhynchus kisutch | reverse complement strand
TACCTTGATACCTCTACACTTTCTGTAAATCCAGGGCGTACTAGTCTACATCAGGTACTGTCACGCCCTGATCTGTTTCACCTGTCCTTGTGATTGTCTCCACCTCACTCCAGGTGTCGCTTATTTTCCCCCGTGTATTTATCCCTGTGTTTCCTGTCTCTCTGTGCCAGTTCGTCTTGTATGTTTCCAAGTCGACCAGCGTTTTTTTCCCGTTCTCCTGCTTTTTGCATTCTCCTTTTTCTAGTCCTCACAGTTTTGACCCTTGCCTGCTTCTGGACTTTGTACCTCCCTGACCTGACCTGTCTGCCACTCTGTACCTCCTGGACTCTGATCTGGTTTTGACCTTTTTGCCTGTCCACGACCATTCTCTTGCCTACCCCCTTTGGATTAATAAACATTGTAAGACTCCAACCATCTGCCTCCTGTGTGTCTGCAATTGGGTCTCGCCTTGTGCCTTTGACAGGTACATGCAACGTGTTTAGAGTAGAACCTGAAAGTCACGCAAATCTACTAAGTAGGTGGAAGCCTGTGCTGCGTGACTAATTAACAAACGATGAGTATCACTGGCACATGACGTGCAGCATCTTAATGCAACTGATGCGCTCAGCTGTCAACCGTATTCCCACAGTAAGTGTGTATACGAAATAAAGAGAGAAAAAATAGGGAAAAAAGAAAGGGAGATAACGACGGAGAGAGAAATATTGATGGCGAGTGTGAGTGATGGAAGTACAGGAAGTGAGAGTTGAAGAGAGGATGTTGGTGGATGTGTGTACTCACAGCAGGTCCCGGCGGGCCGCCGGGGCCTTCATTCCCTTTCAGGCCGTGAGCCCCCTGTCGAGAGACAGAGAGACACAAACTTTTAGAGGAAGCACCATGCACCTCCGCCTTGGTTTAGCACCGGGCAGACCCCCCCTCTATCTATCCCAGAATCCTGGTGTGGGAATCTCCTCAGGTTAACACAACAAAGGCAGCCATTTTTGTATTTTTGGGGGGGGGTTGATCTGAATCGTATTTATCCCCAATAGAGATAAGACAGAAATGATGTGAGGTGTGTGTGTGCTACTTACCACTGGTCCGGGTAGACCTCTCTCTCCTGGGAACCCTCTCAGACCAGGGGGACCGTCCTTACCAGCCGGGCCAGCGGGACCTGGGTCTCCCTTAGCTCCCTCTTTGCCAGCAGATCCAGGAAGACCCTGCTCACCGGGTGGGCCTGGGGGTCCGGGGTGGCCACGTTCTCCCATTGGACCAGTCTCACCTGTGGGGCCCTGTGGATGGAGAAAGAGAGAGAAAGAGAGAAGGAGAGAGAGAGAAACAGAGAGAAGGAGAGAGAGAGAAACAGAGAGAAGGAGAGAGAGAGAAACAGAGAGAAGGAGAGAGAGAGAAACAGAGAGGAGTGAGAGAGAAACAGAGAGAAGGAGAGAGAGAGAAACAGAGAGAAGGAGAGAGAGAGAAACAGAGAGAAGGAGAGAGAGAGAAACAGAGAGAAGGAGAGAGAGAGAAACAGAGAGAAGGAGTGAGTGCGATTATATGAATAAGACAACAAAGTGAAGCAGGGTGTCTGCACAGTATGAGCATAGGGTGACAGAGTGTGAGAGAGTGGGAGGCAGCCAACCCCCGGTATTCGCTAGTCACTCCATGAAGGCGTCATCCATCTGCCAGAATAATAGCATCAATGCATATAATGTTCTCAATTAGCATTAGGAGAGAAGCTCTTTGGTGGAAATGGTTGTTGACTAAGCATGCATAATGAATGAACAGCCTAGTGCTAATATCTAAGAGGATAAACAACACTCTGACAGTCACCTATCTAACCAGATAAGGATAGGAGAAAATCCCTTCTGGGTAGACAACAAACACAGCTAAAACTCACTATGACTGCCTTACGACACCTGCAAGTCACCCTTATCACACTCTTGTAACACCCTACACATCCTGCCCACCATCAGAAATAATCTTAGTAGCTCGGCCGAACACTTCCGGTTTCCATCCTCTCCCTCTAACCGGGGACTAATTCAGAGTGCAGACCGCGTTGACACGATGTGAGTCGCGCCGCGCTACTTATTAGCTCATCAGTCAACTACTACTCCGATACCAACATGCTCCGTGCCACGTCTACCTGTTGACGAGGCCAGGCCAGGCCACTGAAAGGTATTGTATTGGGTGTGTTTTTCCCCTCCCAGTACCACAGAGAGATATGATCCAGCGGGATATGTGTGTGTTAGTATTGTGGCGGAACTCACCTGAGGTCCGACCACTCCTGGGGGTCCAGGTGGGCCCGTCTTGCCTTGGAAACCCTGCGAGGAGAAGAGAGAATGAGAGCGGTATAAGAAGGTTGTACGCGTAAGGTTCGGGAAAAGTGAAACTCTGGCCTGTGACACTAGGGACAGGGCTTCAACAGCAGCGTGTTCACTCACAGTCTCGCCTCTCTGTCCAGGGTGTCCGGGCAGACCATCTTTCCCGGCGGGGCCCTGAAAACACAGGAAGATAACCTCAGTAAAGCCACACATACGCACCAGTCCACCGTTAAAACACTATGTGTTGTGTTGTCATTTGTTTGGGGGGGATGGGGGGGGTCTTACGGGTGGGCCCTTTGGTCCGGGGAATCCTGTTGGCCCCTGAGGCCCTGGAAGACCCTGAAACACACAAGCAGACGATACAGTCAATCAATCAGTTATCAATAACAACTCAATAACCACTATTGGAAATGGATCATATTGATACAGATGAATAGGTATTTGAGTGAGGGATGCTCTAGTACATACCCTCTCACCGGGAGGTCCTGGAGGGCCGTCACTTCCTGAGGTACCCTGGGAGACAGGGAGGAAACAGGAAGTGGTCAGAATGGACTCAGCCAATGACAGACAAGATCATACCACTGTATGATAGTGAGGCATTACGTCAGCCATGTCATATTGGAAGACACCCTAACTCACCTTTGGTCCAGCTTTTCCTGTTGGTCCCCTTGGTCCCCTCTCTCCACGAGGTCCCTGGGAGGAGAGAAAGAAAAAGAGGAGGGAACGTCAGGAGGGAGGAATACCAATAAAGTAGATACAACACTCTGAAGATATCCTTCACCATTAGAGGATGTCCTCCTTTCATTCACTTAACCTCCTATTGGAGGGTCAAGGTAATAAACCATAACCTGTGTCACCTGGACACACAGTTGTCATGGTTACCTACAGTATATCGCCAGTGGATATCGCCAGTGGATAGTGGAGGTCCAAGACTTACCGTTGGTCCTCTCTGTCCTCTTGGGCCAGCCTTCCCTGCAAGTCCCTGTGAGGAACCATAACAAATACAGAGGGCAGAGGTCACAGGTCGCCATGGTAATGAATTTGAGACCGCCCTGACCTATCTAACCAGTCAGATCAACTAGACCTGTAGCATAAATAGGTCCCATTCGCACTGTCACCACGGCTACTTCAACTAGCATTGAGACCTATTCCTCATTCAACTGTCGCTCTGGGTCCCTCTAGATGAGAGTGTCTACTAAATGACTTACATTTAAACATTATGTATTCATCTATCTATGCTAAGACTCTTTCTTCTTCTTTGTCTCAAGGGAGCGAATAAAGGCCAAGATGTTTATATACGTTTTAAATTTGAAAATAGTTTTTCATAATGAAACTAGATACACGGCTTTACATATTGAAAACTGTTATTGGGCGAGAGAACAGTGAGGTAGATCGGCAAAACAATGCTATATAATAAGGCATATCTCCACGATTTCAGAGCAATATGAGGCCGTATTTCCTTGCTGTACGTCAAATGAACGAAGAAAAGGATTATGGCTGTGTGTGGGTTTTGAAACTATGGTAATGTGACGACCATCGCTCTACGTCGAAGAGTTAGGCTTTCTGCCTCATAAAGGCTCATGTTTTAGCCACAGAAGATGAAAAGCTTTCTGTATCGTACGTTGAGGGACACAAAACAAAACATTACTCTCCAGACCAAACGAACGACCCGTCTCCGAGTACTGTACAATGTGATAAATGACCTTTGTGGTGATTTTCAATTCTCTTATGTGAGGATGGTAATGAAGAAGGAATAAAACAGTCTTTATGTCCTTGGTTTAATCTTTTTCCTGTGTCTTTTGAATTCGCACTAGAGAGACAATAAACCCCGTCTCCATTGGTCTGATTCAGTATTGATCCAAAACTCTTAAGCGGTGGACAGGCTAAAACTTCAAAGTGAAATGCACTGGGCCGGCTCACACATCCACAGAGTTGTTCTGTAGGTATGTAGAGCAGACATGCAACTATAACTTCAAACGTAAGGATACTAATACTAAGCATCAAAACATTTGACAGGTGCGCTTTTCTCGACTCCCTACCCTTGCTCCTTTCTCTCCGTTGGCTCCGGGGAAACCTTGGAATCCCTGAGATCCCTGTGTTGATAAAAAAAGAAAGGAGGGATAGAGAGAGAGAGAGAGAGAGAGAGAGAGAGAGAGAGAGAGAGAGAGAGAGAGAGAGAGAGAGAGACAAAAGAGATTAAATCCCATGTTCGTCAAAGGCGAGCAACAAAGACGCTGAGTGGTGTAAAGTGAAAGTGCTGTTGTAGGCAGCAGTGACGCATTTTGGGCAGCGCCCGTTCAGTGGGCGTCTGTCTGACACCAAAAGGCATGGCTAAATCCTGCCCCCTTTGATCCGGGAGGTTCAAACATGACCTCCCTGCGCCCCGCCAGCGTCAGAGCGGTGCCCCGCTGGGCAGTCAGGGCCAGTGCATCAATAACGCCATGTTCAAACAAGGGGTCCTTCAGGTGTGCCTCCTTGAAGTGTCCACTATGATAAAGACAGAGAAAGGGATTCTGGGAGGAAAAGGGGACTTACCTTTGGCCCTTGTCTTCCGGGGTATCCTGGCAACCCTGGAACACCCAGTTTGCCCTGAGAGAGAGGAACACAAAACAAAGTCACCATCAGTATATCAATCAATGAAACCCATTTATTTCTAAACGCCTTTTTGTGCATCTACAGTTGTCGCAAAGTGACTTTGCTTGAATGTCATGGGTTTAAGTATTCATTAAGTCTTGTGTATCTCCTCCATCTATTTCCCTTGTCTTTTCTATTCCCCCCTTTTCTGGGTCAGGCCAATCTGAAGCCATTCTGTTTTGTTTTACACCCTCATCCTGCTAGATGTGGGCTGGAAGTGGGAAGAGAAAACTGTCTCTCTCTACGTTCCACTTCTTAAGATAGTTTCTCTGGGGAATTCTATTAAATTATTCTGATTCCCAATGATTAAATTACAGTAGAGAGAGACACACTATACTAAGGAAAATTAAACATCTCGCAACTACTTTGTCTTAAAGCTATAAAACGAATTGTCCTTGTTTTAATTCATAGAAATAAGTCACTTCAGTGTTTCACTGGTTATAGATAGAAAATACCCTACATGTGTATAGTCAGTGTTTTAAAAGTCTTCTCATCTTAAACACAGGCGTTTAAAATGCAAGATTAAACATGATAGTCAGCTTTTTCCTGTCAGTTTCAAATCAGGAGAACTGTATATCTCCTAAGTGTTCAGATTTTATAAACTAGTGTTTACTTTCCTATTGTCTCTCAGAGTACGTGGGAGGGGCAACATTATCATATTTCCCAGCATGCTTTGTTGCAAATGGATTTTTAGAATAGTTGTTTTAATATCTATGTTTCCTCATACATATTGGTCGATTGATCGTATACATTTTTCTAAACTAATGCAATCTGTAAGGGGGTTGGAGTTATTGCACCCATTACTGAGATGGTTGTTCCAGTTTCAGTGGTTTAAGTATTGTTTGGTAACTATTTCACCATAGCAGTCATTCTGAGTGCAGGTTGTAGGTGATAAAAATATTCCAATTGTTGCCTATATTCCGATAGAACTTACTATTCACTTCACAATCCAGAGTATTGTGACTTGCAGGTTTAAACACTGTGACGTGTTCTCATTGAAATTCTGAATCCCTTGCTGTGTTTAAGAATTGTTACAGAAAAGTGTTGAGTTATGTGTTCAGATCCTAAACACTTGGTTTCACAGTGAATGTGAAGTTTGTCACAAGGGCAAAGACGACTCACCTTTTCTCCGTTGGGTCCGAGAGGGCCAGCGTCTCCAGGGAGACCAGAGCGACCCTTTGGCCCCTCAGGTCCGTCCTCTCCTCTGGGTCCTGCAGGTCCCAGCTCACCCTGGATAACACACATAACCAGGTTGTCAGGGGAACCTCATATTGTGTCATACTATTTCTCATGTTGTATCATGTTGTATCCTAGATTCACTTATTGTGGCTTTTCATGTGGTTGATTTACTATTCGAATCATCCCCTCTTTGAGGGGCCAGTGCATCAATAACGCCATGTTCATATCTTAGAAAAAAGGTGATATCTAAAACCTAAACGTTTTTGGGGGGTTTTCTCCATAGGAGAACCCTTTGAATAAATGTTTTTGGTTCCATATAGAACCCTTTTCACAGAGAGTTCTACATGGAACCCAAAAGGGCTCTACCTGGACCCAAAAATGGTTTTTACCTGGAACCAAAAAGGTTATTGTAAGCGGACAGCCAAAGAACCCTTTTGGAACCCTTTTTTCCACGAGTGTATCGTGTCATGTCATATAATAGAGCCATGACACCTGCTTCCCAGGTCCTTCAGAATGCACTACCATATCCACATCACTCCAGTCACTGTCATGACACCTGCTCTTACAGGCCCAGCAAACTGAAATATCGTCCTCAGATTGTTCCAAACACTTTTTCAGTCATGACATCGTCTCATCCTCACGCCGTTTCAGTCCCCGTTTCAGTCATGACACCGTCTCATCCTCACGCCGTTTCAGTTCCCGTTTCAGTCATGACACCGTCTCATCCTCACGCCGTTTCAGTTCCCGTTTCAGTCATGACATCGTCTCATCCTCACGCCGTTTCAGTCCCCGTTTCAGTCATGACACTGTCTCATCCTCACACCGTTTCAGTCCCTGTTTCAGTCATGACCCCGTCTCATCCTCACACCGTTTCAGTCCCAGTTTCAGTCATGACACCATCTCATCCTCACACCGTTTCAGTCCCCGTGTCAGTCATGACACTGTCTCATCCTCACACCGTTTCAGTCCCCGTTTCAGGCATGACACCGTCTCATCCTCACACCGTTTCAGTCCCCGTTTCAGTCATGCCACCGTTTCAGTCCCCGTTTCAGTTATGACCCCTGCTCCTCCGGGTCCAGCCCTTCAGACAGTGAGTGTCGAGCAGCTCAGTCTCTGATGCTCGGTAACTGCTCAAAGAATCAAATGAGGCCATTTCCCCTGCTCTCTGTCTGTCAAGCTGACTGTGTGATATAAGAGGACTTTTATTTCCTCCCTGTTTAAGTGTATGCATCCTCTGGTGGGTTAGTGGTGCTGTGCTGAGGCTGCTATAAGGCAGAGCACAACTCTAAACGGCAGGGTACAAACTGGCTCTGACAATTTTTACCGTGCCGACCCAGTGGACCCATGAACAGTCCCCCGTAGACTCGCCGTCAAACACACACACACACACTTCACACGTATGTGCCCACTTACATATGCACAAACACATCACAGTAATCACAAAGACTCTGTCTCTTCCAGCTTGACACTCACACGTTGTAACTCATGCTAAAAAGTTAATCAAACAGAAGCAGTTCTCGCTCTCTAACTCACGCACACTCATAAGCACACAACACAAGTCGACAATTACATTCCGGTCCATGCCGGGAGCCTCCTGCCTCCTCTCCTCTCGAGAACAGGGCTCTCTCAAATCCCTCTCTCTTCTCCTCTCTTCCCCCCCTCAAATCCCTCTCTCTTCTCCTCTCAAATCCCTCTCTCTTCTCCTTTCTTCCCCCCTCTCAAATCCATCTCTTATCTCCTCTCTTCCCCCTCTCAAATCCCTCTCTCTTCTCCTCTCAAATCCCTCTCTCTTCTCCTTTCTTCCCCCCTCTCAAATCCATCTCTTATCTCCTCTCTTCCCCCTCTCAAATCCCTCTCTCTTCTCCTCTCTACCTACTCTAAAATCCCTCTCTCTTCTCCTCTCTACCTACTCTCAAATCCCTCTCTCTTCTCCTCGCTACCTACTCTAAAATCCCTCTCTCTTCTCCTCTCTTCCCCCTCTAAAATCCCTCTCTCTTATCCTCTCTTCCCCCTCTAAAATCCCTCTCTCTTCTCCTCTCTTCCCCCTCTAAAATCCCTTTCTCTTCTCCTCTCTTCCCCCTCTAAAATCCCTCTCTCTTCTCCTCTCTTCCCCCTCTAAAATCCCTCTCTCTTATCCTCTCTTCCCCCTCTAAAATCCCTCTCTCTTATCCTCTCTTCCCCCTCTAAAATCCCTCTCTCTTCTCCTCTCTTCCCCCTCTAAAATCCCTCTCTCTTCTCCTCTCTTCTCCTCTCTTCCCCCTCTAAAATCCCTCTCCTCTCCTCTATTCCCTCTCTCTTCCCCATCTAAAATCCCTCTCTCTTCTCCTCTCTTCCCCCTCTAAAATCCCTCTCTTATCCTCTCTTCCCCTTCTCTTCTCCTCTCTTCCCCCTCCAAAATCCCTCTCCTCTCTTCTCTCTTCCCCCTCCTCTCCTCTATTCCCTCTCTCTTCTCCTCTCTTCCCCCTCTAAAATCCCTCTCCTCTCTTCCCTCTCTCTTCTCCTCTCTTCCCCCTGTATTCTCCTCTCTTCCCTCTCTAAAATCCCTCTCCTCTCCTCGCATCCCCAGCTGCTACATCTCCAGAGGAAGACAGGCTGAAGCCCCTTGTCTTTTTCGCTCTCTCTATTTTGAAGGGGTTTAAGCTCCTCTCATCGATTTCTCTCTCATCACTCTCTCCTCTCTCTCTCCCTCCCTCCTCCTCTCAAGATGGCCTGTTCAGGGGTTGAGGGTATCGTGTTTAAAGTAGGGGCCAGAGCTACTCCTTGTGTCTCCCTGTCGACGGGTATTGAGGTGACTTGAACAGTCTAACGTAAATCTCTGACTGACACTGTACGCTTTGAGAGGGCTTCTATTTCTGTCTTTACCTGCCAGTTCTCTGGTCTATTAATCTCAGAGAGGTCGGCTAGACGTCAAGTGGTAATTGGAGAGACGGAAGAGGGGGATTGATAGGAACACACACACGCAAACGGAAACAGCTCACACACACTAGCTCGCACGCACGCACACACACACACACACACACACACACACACACACACACACACACACACACACACACACAGAACTGGCAACAGAGACGTTTGGTCAGTGCTTGCTCATTACCCATAATTCCTTTGGGCCAACCGGGGGTGGGGGGGGGGGTGGGGGGGCAGAGAGACAGTAGGGGATCAATACCATTGAACAGTTTGAGTAAAGGTCACCTCCTATTGGACCAGAGAACTTTAGGATCAACTGTGCACTAGCCAAAATCCTCAGCCAATGGAAACTAGCCAATGACAACTAGCCTAACGTTTCCATCACTTTTCAAAGTCAGACTGGGTTTTACTGTACCCTTCGTCATAAGCCTGTCAAAGGAACACTAAATCCCTGCCAGACTGATGAAAGTAGTTGCTTAAACTCTGTTGGATATTATGTTGTGCGACGTCCAGATATGTGGACGGCATTTGACCAAAAAAACTAGAACAAAAGTTTAAAAAAGTAAATTCCTCACCCTGTCACCCTTGATTCCCATATCTCCCTTGAAGCCAGGGAATCCATCTTCTCCCTGAGAGAAAGAAAGAAATGAACAAGACAAAGGAGGGGGAGACAGTGAAAGGTGTTGAGAATGTGGTCATTTGTTTTGGAGAGCAGTGAAAAGCCATATCCGCCCTCACGAAGGCATTCACAAACAAACACAAAAAACACACATCCCTCTCACTCTCTCACACACCTGTAAAATTGCTTTGGGCAGTCCCTGTTGCCATAGAAACTCTAGATCTTATTTTCCCGAAAGAGAAGTAGGACAGCCTGACATTTATGGGTTTCGGCAACATATACCATCACCCTTATCGCCACCTTCATCGTCACCATCATTGTTAGAACCATCATCACTGTCATTATTATCATGTGTGACTGATGCATTTTTCATTAGACCACTCGAACAGAAGATCGGACACACGCGCACGCTAATGTCGTACCTTTTCCCCCTTTCCTCCTTTCAGGCCTCGTACACCGTCGGCTCCCTGGTTCGAGAGAGAGAGAGAGAGAGAGAGAGAGAGAGAGAGAGAGAGAGAGAGAGAGAGAGAGAGAGAGAGACATTAGTATCAAACACTGAACTGGATCTGAATGCTTAAAACACTAACACACTCAACGAAGGCTGAAGGATAACTAAGCATGCCATTTCTCATTAAACTCTATAAAGAATGATCTCGATTGGAGCTCGATGATAACAAAGGTATTTGCCTGGGGTGGAATTTTATAGTATAGGAGCAGAATTGATGGTACCCTGTGGTGCCGGAAACCAATAGCATCCTTCTCCTCCTATATCTATCTTTACTCCCAAATACATCGGTTGTACTTTCATTTAACCAGCATCAGTCGCCGAGCCCGTTGTCTCCAACACGCAGAGGGTAACTGCTGTGGAGCGCTTTCGGGGAGCACACGCCAAGAGGCACGAGCATCCGCCAACCTCACACACACAGTCAGTGGGTGGTGTAATTCATTTGGCCCCTTAACCCCTCCCTGGAGGGGCCATTTGATGGGAGTCCGCCTGCCTTCATGTGTCTCTGCTTAAATCAGCTAGTCATTGCTGAGGATCAAGCACCAGTGGGATCCCTCCCGGGGCCATCGAGAGAGTGGGAATGCGAGCTACAGCCACGCGTGCTTATCTCAGCCACCCGGCCCATCAACCCTGACCCTCTCAACTGAGCTACGACGAGCGGCGCTGGTTTTACGAGCCTGAATAAGTGCTTCTGGTCACAGAAGGTAATTGGGGGAAAACAGGTTTGTGATATCCTGTAGTATTGACTCTATCCGCATGTAACAGATGGGGGGGGGGGTTCTTCAGTCCAAAATCCTACTCTAACATTATGTCTGGTCCACAGCATAACCGCTAACCAGGCCTATTTTATCGCACACAAACGTACAGGTTCAGTTCATTCCACATTAGCATTCAAAAGACAGCGGGGACTAAGGATTAGAGTGCTTCACCTAATGACAGATCAGACCAATGGGAGAGCGCCATTGATATCATGTGCTCCAAGGATGGGGTCGTGTATTAGGAGTTAATTAGGCCGGGGGGGGGGGACATTGGGGCGTAAAACTCACCTTCACACCTCGGGGACCGGGATAACCGATTGGACCTTGAGAGCCAGTGGGACCCTGCGAGAAGATCAATGTGTGGATAGAAGCTTGTTACGGAGAGTCATTTATATTTATTCAAATTCAATGTCCAAAATCCAGGTGAGGAATACCAGCGAAAAATACAGGGAGTGAGATAGAGGCAGAGATATACAGAGAGAGAGATACAGAGAGAGAAAAAGAGAGAATCAGAGAGAGAAAGAGAGAGAAAGAGAGAGAAAAAGAGAGAAAGAGAGAGAAAGAGAGAGAAAGAGAGAGAATCAGAGAGAGAAAGAGAGAGAAAGAGAGAGAAAGAGAGAGAATCAGAGAGAATCAGAGAGAGAAAGAGAGAGAATCAGAGAGAATCAGAGAGAGAAAGAGAGAGAAAGAGAGAGAATCAGAGAGAGAAAGAGAGAGAATCAGAGAGAGAAAGAGAGAGAAAGAGAGAGAAAGAGAGAGAATCAGAGAGAGAAAGAGAGAGAAAGAGAGAGAATCAGAGAGAATCAGAGAGAGAAAGAGAGAGAAAGAGAGAGAATCAGAGAGAGAAAGAGAGAGAATCAGAGAGAGAAAGAGAGAGAAAGAGGAGAGAAAGAGAGAGAATCAGAGAGAGAAAGAGAGAGAAAGAGAGAGAATCAGAGAGAGAAAGAGAGAATCAGAGAGAGAAAGAGAGAGAAAGAGAGAGAAAGAGAGAGAAAGAGAGAGAATCAGAGAGAAAGAGAGAGAAAGAGAGAGAATCAGAGAGAAAAAGAGAGAGAAAGAGAGAGAAAGAGAGAGAAAGAGAGAGAAAGAGAGAGAAGAGAGAAAAAGAGAGAGAAAGAGAGAGAAAGAGAGAAAAAGAGAGAATCAGAGAGAGAAAGAGAGAGAAAGAGAGAAAAAGAGAGAATCAGAGAGAGAAAGAGAGAGAAAGAGAGAATCAGAGAGAGAAAGAGAGAGAAAGAGAGAATCAGAGAGAGAAAGAGAGAGAAAGAGAGAAAAAGAGAGAGAAAGAGAGAGAAAGAGAGAGAAAGAGAGAAAAAGAGAGAGAAAGAGAGAAAAGAGAGATCAGAGAGAGAAAGAGAGAGAAAGAGAGAATCAGAGAGAGAAAGAGAGAGAAAGAGAGAGAAAGAACTCCAAGTAAAAGACAAAGGGAGGGAACAGATGCTGATGAAAAAGACAACGAACAAGAACATAATAACCTATAAAGAGAAGCTTACCAAATGTCCTTTCTCTCCGTTGGGTCCTTCCTTTCCAGGGTGACCCTATGAATTATTAACAGCAAAATGAACGGTAGTCCCGGGATAATTAGCACACGATCATAAACACTACAACATATCGCACAGTAAAACAAAGCCAGGCTGTACTGTATGACAGTGGAAAAGGCCATTTGGAATAAAAGCCTTCAGAGTTTAGTCAGATTTTTGGATGTCTCTTTAATGCCTAGTATTTTACAAGCACTATGGGCTGTTATAGAACACCACACACACACGCACACACCACTTAGCATGTCGAGTGAAAAAGGGCCGAGGGAAATTGATTATGTTCCCTTGAGATAACCAAGCTGTAATACGTCCACTGATAGGGTTTCAGGAGAGAGAGAGAGAGAGAGAGAGAGAGAGAGAGAGAGAGAGAGAGAGAGAGAGAGAGAGAGAGAGAGAGAGAGAGAGAGAGGGATGAGAGGAGACTTAAGCGGCAGAAAATAGAAGCCTACAGAAGAAAGAGGGGAAGAGGGTGGCATAACTATCAAATGATATGGTTTCAGATATGAGAGAGAGAGAGGGGGGGGGGGGGGTGGATGAACACTAAGAGGCAGCAAATAGAACAGAGAAAAGGGGAGAGGGGGGAGAAGAAGGGAGTTGAAAGAGGGAGCGAGTGGCATTTCCACTCTACATAGATATCAAGGCCAAGGAGGATCACGGGCTTCATGGGGGGATACAGCGACAGACGCTGCTCTCATCGAGCTCTCGCTCTCTCTTCCATTCCGTCTTCCATACTTCCACTCTTTCTCGCACTCACTTTCTCACTCTGTCTGTCACATGCACACACACACACACACCTTTCTCTCTCTCACACCCACCACCTGCCATCTTCCACGGACCACCTGGCGACAGCATAGGTGTTCCCTGCGAGGGGGTGGGGAGTGTGTTCGGGAGAGTTAGTTCACACACTTACCGGGGGTCCGTCAGCTCCGGGCATTCCTGGCAGTCCTGGTTTTCCGGTAGGACCCTGTGGAGAGCGGAGAAGGGAAGTCCGAGATACTCAGGTGACAGACAGTAGAGCCACAATACTGCTCACATCGCACAATGGTGTAGTTACATGTTTTAAGTGGCCAGGGCCCTTACCTTATCTCCAGGGGGCCCGATGGCTCCCTGAGGACCTGGAAGTCCCTGTAGAGAGAGAGGACGGACATTGTCAGCACAAACTCACTGGAGGATGAGACAGGAACGTCCAAGAGCGACAGAAAATCCGACCAATGGACTAATGTCAAAATGCCTTAGTGGGCATGACCATACAATGACGAACCAAATGAAGGCTGTAATCTCATACCCTGTCCAATAGGAATCCTAAGATTATCATACTGACCTGAGCACCAGGGTTTCCTTGCTGTCCACTGGGGCCAGGCTCTCCTTGGGGTCCCTATGATGGAGACAACACCTCGTTCACATTCATCCACAGGACATCACCAGGTGTCAGTCAGACACATGAGGACAGAGCAGCTTTAAGAGACGACTAAATGCCGGCACCCGAATATAGCGGAGGGTAAATTCATGAAGAATCTAGTGTAGTGAGTGGACTTTTGATTGAGTCAAATATCACTACATTATTACTTTCTTCCACACAGACATAACTCCCACGGGCCGGTGTGTTTTTGTAGCCTGTTCTAGCTGGAGGGAACACACGCACGCACGCACGCACGCACGCACACACACACACACACACACACACACACACACACACCACCTGCTCTCGACCTCTCTCTTTCAAACAAACACATAAACACCTCCCCTCTGCCACACACACTCTCTCAGTCTCCTTCACACACAATCCGCTCAGTCTCCTTCACACACACTCTCTCAGTCTCCTTCACACACACTCTCTCAGTCTCCTTCACACACACTCTCTCAGACTCCTTCACACACAATCCGCTCAGTCTCCTTCACGCACACTCTCTCAGTCTCCTTCACGCACACTCTCTCAGTCTCCTTCACACACACTCTCTCAGTCTCCTTCACACACACTCTCTCAGTCTCCTTCACACACACTCTCTCAGTCTCCTTCACACACACTCTCTCAGTCTCCTTTACGCACTCTCTCTCAGTCTCCTTCACACACACTCTCTCAGTCTCCTTCACGCACTCTCTCTCAGTCTCCTTCACGCACTCTCTCTCAGTCTCCTTCACGCACACTCTCTCCTAACAAAAGTAAACGCTGAACCTCAAACTCAAACGCCTCGCAGATAATTGACAATCAATTACGTTCCCTGTTTGGGGAGCGGCTGGGAAAAGACTGTGGATCTTCCATCTCTCTCCCTAATTGGAGCATCCCCAGCGGAGAAACTGTCTTCTCCAGCCAGGTATTCTCTCATTATGGATACACTGCTCCTACTAAATGGTCCCGGAATAACACAGACGGCCATGGAGGACTTGACTCTAACAGGACAGTACATTCGGTCTATTCTTCATTAGATGGCAAGAGAGTCTTCACACTGTGGGGGTGTGGGAGAAAGTGAATGGGTCTTTATGAAACAACAGTGTGCATTTGATGGGGAAATTGACTGGAAGCAAGGTAAGGAAATGGTGTGAGCCTGGGGGATAGATCGAGTCAGTATGTGTGTGTGTGTGTGTGTGTGTGTGTGTGTGTGTGTGTGTGTGTGTGTGTGTGTGTGTGTGTGTGTGTGTGTGTGTGTGTGTGTGTGTGTGTGTGTGTGTGTGTTCGTGCGTGTGTGTGTGTCAGGAGCAAATCCAGCAGATCGTTTCTACACGCTGCCACATAACTTACAATGTTTCCTTTGGGTCCAGGGTGGCCATCCATTCCAGTCACACCCTGTAACACACACAGATGAGATGAAGCCTCTATTCAATGCATAAAGCACACACTCAGGTTAACACACAGAGAATAAGGACATAAAGATGGGGAGGGCTTCAGTAATAGACTGGGATACAGTTTAAGTCTGAAGTTTACATACACTTATGCTCCACAAATGTCTTGTTAACAAGCTATAGTTTTGGCAAGTCGGTTAAGACATCTACTTTAAGCATGACACAAGTCATTTTTCCAACAATTGTTTACAGACAGATTATGTAACTTATAATGCACTGCATCACAATTCCAGTAGGTCAGAAGTTTACATCCACTAAGTTGACTGTGCCTTTGAACAGCTTGGAAAATTCCAGAAAATTATGTCATGGCTTTAGAAGTTTCTGATAGGCTAATTGACATCATTTGAGTCAATTGGAGGTGTACCTGTGGATGTATTTCAAAGCCTACCTTCAAACTCAGTGCCTCTTTGCTTGACATCATGGGAAAATCTAAAGAAATCAGCCAAGACCTCAGAAGACCTCAGCCAAGACCTCAATTGTAGACATCCACAAGGCTGGTTCATCCTTGGGAGCAAATTCTAAACACCTGAAGGTACCACATCTATCTGCACAAACAATAGTACGCAAGTATAAACACCATGGGACCACTGTCATACCGCTCAGGAAGGAGAAGCGTTCTTTATTCTATAGATGAACGTACTTTGGTGTGAAAAGTGAAGATCAATCCCAGAACAACAGCAAAGGACAATGTCAAGATGCTGGAGGAATCAGATACAAAAGTTTTTATATCCACAGTAAAACGAGTCCTATATCGACATAAACTGAAAGGAGGCTCAGCAAGGAAGAAGCCACTGCTACAAAACCACCATGAAAAAGCCAGACTACGGTTTCCAGCTGCACATGGGGAGAAAGATACTTTTTGGAGAAATGTCCTCTGGTTTGATGAAAAAAAATAGAACTGTTTGGCCATAATGACCATCGTTATGTTTGGAGGAAAAAGGGGGAGGCTTGCAAGCTGAAGAACACTATCCCAACCGTGAAACACGGGGGTGGCAACATCATGTTGTGGGGGTGCTTTGCTGCAGGAGCACAATTTCACAGGTACACTTCACAAAATAGATAGCATCATGAGGTGGCAAAATTATGTGGATATATTGAAACAACATCTCAAGACATCAGTTAGGAAGTTAAAGCTTGTTCGCAAGTGGGTCTTCCAAATGGACAAAGACCCCAAGCATACTTCCAAAGTCGTGGCAAAATGGCTTAAGGACAACAAAGTCAAGGGATTGGAGTGGCATTCAAAAAGCATTGACCTCAATCCCATAGAGAATTTGTGTGCAGAACTGAAAAAGCGTGTGCGAGCAAGGAGGCTTACAAACCTGACTCAGTTACACCAGCTCTGTCAGGAGGAATGGGCCAAAATTCACCCAACTTATTGGGGGAAGCTTGTGGAAGGCTACCAGAAATGTTTGACCCAAGTTAAATAATTTAAAGGCAATGCTACGAAATACTAATTGAGTGTATGTAAACTTCTGACCCACTGGGAATGTGATGGAAAAAATAAAAGCTGAAATAAATAATTCACATTAATTCACATTCTTAAAATAAAGTGGTGATCCTAACTGACCTAAGACAGGGAAGTCTTACTAGGATTAAATGTCAGGAATTGTGAAAAACTGAGTTTAAACGTATTTGGCCAAGGTGTATGTAAACTTCCGGCTTTAATTGTATATACGCTGTAGATACCTTCCCCAATCTGAACCAACATGCTATCGGGACAAGGGGAGATTTCCCTCACATCAAATGATGTAGAGAAGGTAAAGTGGGAGACATTAATAGCTCCGTATCTATAGCCATAGCCCTTCTTATCATCTGATGTATGAAGTGAACAGGAGGCTGGCTGAGAACGGCTCATAATAATGTCTGGACCGGAGCAAACGGAACGGCATCACCATGTGCTTGACGCATTTGATAGCGTTCCAATAATTTCACTCCAGCCATTACCACGAGCCCATCCTCCCCAATTAAGGTGCCACCAACTTCCTGTGATGTCGTGGAGTTGTTGTATGTGGTATTTCCCTGTGGATGTCATTAAAAAAAATCTGCTGTTGTGCCCTTGAGCAAGGCACTTAACCCTAGTTTGCTTCAGGGGAACCGTACTACTATGGCAGACCCTGTAAAAGAACACATTTCACTGCGCCTTTCTGGTGTATGTGACAATGAACATCATTTTTGTTTGTACTTTGTACTTTTGTTAGTTTTGCTACGAGCTGCAGAAATGAATTCCCTCGATGGGGAATCCACGTATCCACTACATCTGTATCTGAATTTGAGTGTGAAATGAAAGTGTGTGTGACTGTGTGTGTGGGTATGTGTGTCTGTGTGTGTGTGTGTGTGTGCATTCTAAACTCACAAGTTGCCCGGGAGGTCCCTGAGGTCCCTTTGGTCCCAGCAAACCACGAGGTCCCTGGAGAGAGAAAGAAACAATTGATCAAAATATGTTTCAAACAACATCAACACCAGGATCTTTTTCAAAAGTTACTAAATAAATATAGAATTTTGTTAAATGTAGATATAAAATTGCTTGTCACAACAATGAATAATGGATTTTCATCTAAAACATGCTTGAGGCTTCTTGAATCGCTCTGCGCCGTCCTAGACTGATTTCACTATTCTTGATGTCTGCTCTTTTCAATGCTCTCAAACAGTCGAATCTTAGTGCCATGGCTCAAAGCACCTTCCTCTCAGAGCAAGTATATTTCAGAAAACAAGTGGTTGTACCACCCCCTGGTGGTGTGTCTAAAATACTGCACCACACAATTGACCACTAATGATTCTCTCCCAGTCTCTTCCTCGAATTCCCATCCTCTCTACCTGTCTCATTTCTCCTCTCCGCAGGGGGAAATCCTGTCAGAGAGGAAGGGAAGCTCGTCCGTAGACGTATAGGAGCCTGTCCACCAGCCGTGAGGAAAGCAGGCTGTGAACAAGAGGAATCTACCCTCAGATTCACATATAGGCTAGTGAGCTAAATAACTAAAGCTGTGTACAAGACTGTGTGCATATACCATTAGCTGGACTTTATGTCATATCCTGTTCCTAGATATGTCAACACGTGCTTTATTGAGATGCAAGTGTCACAATGACCATTTTTTACCAATGACCGGCATTTGTGTCCATGTATGCTGATGATTCACCCATATACACATCACCAACCACAGCTAATGAAGTCACTGAAACCCTTAACAAAGAGTTATAGTTGTTTTGGAATGGGTGGCCAGTAATAAACTGTTCCTGAACATCTCTAAAACTAAGCTTCCCTAAGTTCTAGACCTCAGCTGAATCTGGTAATGAATGGTGTGGCTGTTGAACAAGTTGAGGAGACTATATTAATGTGTTACCTTAGCTTGTGAACTGTCATGGTCAAAACACAAAGATTCAATGGTTGTAAAGATGGGCAGAGGTCTGTCTGTAATAAAGAGATGATCTGCATTTTTGACACCACACTCCAAAAAGCAAGTTCTGCAGGCTCTAGTCATATCTTGATTATTGTCCAATCGTGTGGTTGAGAGCTGCAAGGAAAGACCTAGTTAAGCTGCAGCTGGCCCAGAACAAAGCGGCACGTCTTGCTCGTCATTGTTGTCAGAGGGCTGATATAAACACTATGCACGCCAGTCTCTCTTGGCTAAGAGTTAACACATTAAAGTGTTGAAAATCCCAAATTGTTTGCATAGACACCTTACACACAGCTCTGACGCACACACTTATCCCACCAGACTTGCCACCAGGGGTCTTTTCACAGTCCCCAAATTCAAGAAAGCGTACAGTATTATATAGAGCCCTTATTGCACGGAACTTCCTTCCATCTCATATTGCTCAAATAAACAGCAAACCTATTATTATTATTATAAACAGATAAAGCAACACTTCGCGGCACAACGCCTCTACCCTATTTGACCTAGATAGTGTGTGTGTATACATTGATATGTAGGGTACGTGTGCCTTTATAAAAATGTATGTAGTTCTGCCCTTGAGCTGTTCTTGTCTAATGATGTTCTGTTTTATGTCATTCTGTATTATGTTTCATGTTTTGTGTGGAACCCCAGGAAGAGCAGCTGCTGCTTTTGCAACAGCTAATGGGGATCTGAATAAATTACCAAAAAATACCAAACGACAAGGTGGTAGACATCTTAAAAAAGGTCAACACTTACTGGCTCACCAGGCAGACCACGTGGCCCAATCTCTCCATCGTCTCCCTGAAAACAGGACGTGACATGATCAGAACAGGAAGCGGGAGGTCGGAGTAGAGGAGAGAGGGTGATGGGGAGAGGAGGTATGAAAGGAGGGGAAAGGAGGACAGTACAGATGTAGCGCAGTAGGATGAGCCAGACGGGGAGTGAGTGATGGTGTGAGATGAGTGATGGTGTGAGATGAGAGATGGTGTATGTGAGGAGGATGGCTGATTTACATGACTGACGGCAGACACTTAGATCACACACACTTACCAATCACACATACGCAGACACACACACACCGCACGGACATACTGACCTACGGACGCATACACACACACACACACACACACACACACAGGAGGATGAAGAAATATCGAGCGAGAAAAATTGGGTAGAGATGATAAGAGATGTCGGGAGGGAGATAGGATGTGTGGTGGTGCTTACTCTCTCTCCATCCTCTCCTGTGGGTCCGGGAGGTCCATGGGGACCAGCTTCGCCCTAAATGAACCAACATAATACAGATCAGTGACACACACAGACAATCACAATGGCAAAGACACACAAACATTGGACTAGAAAATACAATCTAGATTAAAAAAAAGAAAAAGAAAAGGGGTTTGACTTACTCTGTGTCCCTTCTCACCAGGAAGTCCGGCTAATCCATCGAAACCTCTGTCTCCCTTGGTTCCGGTCTGACCAGGCATGCCTCTGGCTCCGTCAGATCCAGCACGTCCCTGGAAACACAGAATATATAGACCTTACAACACCTAGCAACAATAACCTTCCTGAAGGGCACAATCCTTTTTATTTGTTGTTTAATTTTTTTCTTTATTTAACCAGGAAAGACCTTTTGAGGTTAGAAACCTTTTGCAAAGAGAAACCTGTCAAGAGCTCAGCATGAAGTAGTCTGTGTGAACATACAACACAAGAGCAATACAATACATGAATAAAATCAATCCTAATCTGCATGCCAAACTAAAATGCCAGTGCAAGAGTCCCAATTACACTTACCCTTCTACCAGGCTTCCCAAGGGGTCCATGAGAACCCATTGGTCCACGAGGTCCCTGAAACAATGAACAATGTTACTGGAGAACCCAACAAGAGAACCCTACCCCCCAAAAAAGAACCCTAATAAAAGAACCAAAGTAAGTTGTGTTTACAGCATAGCCCTGAACTTGGGCTGGCGATTACAGGAGAGTGGTTCTAGTGGTTCCAGTGGTCTAGAACATTCAGTGGTTCTAGTGGTCTAGAACCTTCCATCTGCCTTACCTGAGGACCGGTCTCTCCAGAATCTCCCTTCAGTCCAGACACACCTGGAGAACCCTGGGAGGAGGACAAACACAACAAGGTCACACAAAGGTCATGGTAGACCCCAGATCAGGCCACAGCCAAAACACTATTACTGTTGTAGCATCAATTTCAATATGATCTTATCAACTATGAGCACCATAATTATTTATCCTCAGGCTGTGTATGTGACAGTGGTTAGTGTTTGTGTGTCTGTGAGGGGAAACTGAGGAAGACTTTGGTACGTACCAGAGGACCAGATCTACCAGTCAAACCCATAGGGCCAGTAGGACCACGCATCGCAAGCTGGAGAGAGAAAACAGCACTTTGTAAGAGAGATACAAAATTGTGTGTATGTGTGTGTGTGTGTGTGCGTGAGTGTGCGTAACCCTTACCCTGGCCTGTTGCATGATGGCTTGCATCTGAGCCTCCTGAGCAGACACCTGAGGTCCCTTCTGTCCAGAGTCTCCTCCAGAACTGAACCGGAACTGAAGGTGAAAGCAGAACTCAGAACCAATAATCAGACCCATCCCACTGGGCAAAAACTGTGTGAATCAACGTTGTTTCCACATCATTTCAACCCCCAAAAATCAATGTGATAACGTTGAATCAACGTGATTGGATTTGCAATAAGTCATCAACATAAGGGCATTTTGTCTATTTACTTGAGTCATTTTCTATTAAGGCATCTTTTCTTTTACTCAAGTATGACGGATTACAAGGGAAGACCCAGCCGTGATCTGCCCAACTCTTCCAGACGAACTCAATGCATTTTATGCACGCATCGACAACAACAGCACCGTACCGTGCGTGAGGGGCCCCACCGACCCAGAGGACCTCGCTCTCTCCGAGTCCGACGTGAATCAGGCCAACATGCCGGACGGTATTCCAGGACGCGTTCTCAGAGCAAGCACAGATCAGCTGGCAGGCATATTCACGGTCATTTCCAACCTCTCCTTGTCCCAGTCTGTAATCCCCGCGCATTATACTGAACATCATCATTCCTGTTCCCAAGAACTTTAATGCTTCATGCCACAATGACTACATCCCTGTAGCACTCACATCTGTAATCATGAGAGGCTCATTATGGCACACAACTCCATCATCCCAGCCACACTAGGCCCACTCCAATTTGCATACCGCCCCAACAGATCGCACTCCACATGGCCCTCGCCCACCTAGATAAGTGAAATATCTACACTGTGTGAGAATGATGTTAATTGACTACAGCTCAGCGTTCAACACCATAGTGCCCTCAAAACTCGTTACCAAGCTTAGGACCCTGGGACTGAACACCTCCCTCTGCAACTGGATCCTGGACTTCCTGATGGGCCGCCCCCAGATGGTGAGGGTAGACAACATCATATCCGCCATGCTGACCTTCAACATAGGGGCTCCACAGGGGTGTGTGCTTAGTCCCCTCCTGTACTCCCTGTTCATCTACGACTGCGTGGCCACACACAACTCCAACACCATCATCAAGTTCGCTGACGACTCGACGGTAGCATACTTGATCACCGGTGATGATGAGACAGCCTACAAGGAGGAGGTCAGTGACCTGGAAGTGTGCTGCTGGGACAACAACCTTTTCCTCAACGCCAAAAGAGCTGATTGTTGAATAGAGGAAACAGGGGGGTGAGCATGCCCCCATCCACATTGACGGGGCTGCAGTGGAGCGGATCGAGAGCTACAAGATCCTCGGTGTCCAAATGGTCCACTCAAACACGCACAGTCATGAAGAAGGCACGACAGCGCCTCATCCCTCTCAGGAGGTTGAAAAGGTTTGGCATGGGCCCTCAAATCCTCAAAAATTGAGAGCATCTTGACTAGCTGCATCACTGCTTGGTATGGCAACAGCACCGCCCTCGATGGCGCTACAGAGGGTTGGTAAGTCTGACAACAACAGGCTCCTGAGCAGCCTCTATCCAAAAGCCATATGATTGCTAAATAGTTAACAGAATGGCTACACAGACTCTCTGAGTTGACCCTTGTACTTTATTTCTACTGACTCAACACACGCAACCTCACATACAATCATCATTTCAGCTGCTGCTACTCTGTTTATCATATATCCTGAAGCCTAGTCACCTTACCCCTATCCATATCTACCTATATCACTCCAGTATCCCTGCACATTGTAAATATGGTATTGAAACTGATCCTATATATAGCTTCTTACTTTCTCGTGTTCTTCTTACTTCTTATTTTTATTTCTCCTGTGTTTATGTTCTACCTTATGTTATTTTTAGTGCTACATGGATATTGATTACTGCATTGTTGGGTTTGGAGCTTCCAAGAAAGGCATTTCACTGTACTTCTGCACGTGACATTAAAACTTGAATCCCCTGTCCATCTCTAACAACACAGATGAGGACAGTCCAGCGTAAGCAGATACAGGTACATGGACAAAGAGACAGACAAGAAGGCAGAGAGTAAGAAAATAATAGAGACTCCAGCGGGGTAAGAAAAGGTCAAGTCAGCTTACAGGCTAAAATAGCTAATCTTCAAAAAGAATGTCGAAATAAATCAAAATATGATTTATATATATTTTTTAAAGCAATTAAAAGTACTCAGTTGCAAAAACCTTAGCTCATACATCAACTGCCTGGTTATGGCCCTTTTCCCCATCCAGATGCTTACACTGGCATCTAGTGGTGATATGTGCGTAGTGCAACCTGCATTTTCTGACCAACATCTGGAGTTGAATGATCCAACAAAGATGTGCTTCTGTTTCTGTTACCGTTGGAATGAATAACAACACAACAGTGGGGAAGGTTTTTCACCACAACCGTGACCTTGTTATTATACAAATAGGGAAAAAAATAACATTGAACACAGGATTCCATGAAGCTGGCAAACCTTGCTTTCTTCAACACAGGGACATCTCTCTAGCTAGGCTATATTTCTTGATATTTCTCTTGTCCCTGGAGAGCCTCACCGTTCCACCGTTCTCAATCAAACCAAACCATGACACAGACAATCTAACCATGCCGAGAGAGAGAGAGAGAGAGAGAGAGAGAGAGAGAGAGAGAGAGAGAGAGAGAGAGAGAGAGAGAAACCAGGGGCACACAAATAGGGTCTTACTGCCTAATTTCCAAGCACACTATCCAACTCTCCACAATCAAACATACCTATATTTGGCCCGAGTTAACGTGTTGACATGGCTATTGCTCACAACTACAACTAATAACAAAGGTATAATGCATAGCTATAAAGCACAGTTATAAGACGCTCTAGAGTTGTCGCTCTAGACATGACGGTCTGCTAAATGACTCAAATCTAAACTCTCATGTTTTAACAAAATGACAACATTTAAAAGGGCCTGTGCTTTACAGTTGCACCTTGACCAGACTAAGGCTAAGTTCATGTCCAGACATATTGGCCTGACTTTCCTAGACGGCTCTGCTCTGCTCTGCGGTCTCCTGAGACTTCAGCAGGACATCTGGACAAGTCATCACACTCAGGAGCAGCAGTAAAGCAGAACAGTAAAGAAACAGAAAGGCTAGCTATTCACTTTAGCCTTCGCAGCTGTGATCACAGGAAGGAACACTTAGACCTGTTCTACTTCCTGTCTGAGGCTGGAGGACTTCCTGTAAGACTCCTATATCTGTCAATTGGGCTGGAGTCTGAGGACAAGAGGAAGGCGGGGGCTGGGGGGCTGGAGATTGGGGAATAGTGTGAGGTAATTATCTCATTAGTAAGAAGGGGAGAAGAGAAGGGGAATGAGAGGCGAGGAAGAGCCGAAGTGAGTGAGTCTGAACGAGCGGAACCACAGCCTCCTAAAGCTTCAACTAGGAGGTGCTAGAGTGCTGACTTACAGCAGAGCATTCTCTGATTGGACTATCTATTTACGGGGCGGGACCAGAGAGGAAAAGTATTTGATTCAGAAGGAGACTCCCTCCTTGCGTTCCAGAACAGAGATCTCTAAATACCCTCCGACACAATAAAACACACATCCCACATAGCTAACTTCACACACAGGTCAGGACACAGTGACCCAAACCCCACAGAACTCCGATATCGATATTACCAGCATTCTATCAGGTAATGCAACGAAGCAAAGAGAGAATTAGCCGTGCGACATACCTAACAAATATGCCGGCAGCTTGAGAACAGCAGTACAGAAGGGAACATGATTAGGATGGAAGATTAAGAAGAAAGTCTGCCAGACAAAGACACATTCACACACACACACACAATAGCCAACAAGCCAACATAGAATATACAATTATGAACGTACACACGTGCATAAACATACAGGCGTTATTACTGAACATGAGACATACTTTCTGTTCTTGATCTATATCTATACACTTATTCTTGAAGTGTCAGATAATGTTATTTACTTACATGCAGCATCAGGGAAGTCTATATATTCTAGATCTGTGTATTCTAGAGCTGTCAGCCCATGTTATTTACTTACATGCAGCATCAGGGAAGTCTACATATTCTAGATCTGTGTATTCTAGAGCTGTCAGCCAATGTTATTTACTTACAGGCAGCATGAGGACAGTCCCTGGAGGTCCTGGCAGACCATCCGCACCAGGAAGACCAGCACGACCATTCGGACCCTGTGACAGAGAGATAGAGAGAGAGAAGGGGTGGGGGGATTTACTCCAACAAGGTCAAAATGTACACATTTCCGTGTATTTATTTATATGTCGTTGTGTTTTACTGGTGAGGTGTCCTTGTTACTCACCCTCTCTCCTGCGTCTCCGGGGCTGCCCGGGGAACCGGAGGAACCTGGGGGTCCAGGGAGACCCTGTTTCACAACAATACACATCATCAGACAAAGAGAACGGCACACACACGCAATCACACTCATACGTACACACAACAAAATGCTACTCACGCAGTAACATACAGTGCATTCGGAAAAGTATTTAGACCCCTTGATTCCCCCCCCCTGCATTTTGTTACGTTACAGCCTTATTCTAAAATTGATTAAATAGTTTTTTTCCCCCCCTAGTCAATCTACACACAATACCCCATAACGACAAAGCAAAAACTGGTTTTTAGATGTTTTTTTTGCAAATGTATAATTAAAAAAAAAACGGAAATATCACATTTAGATACATATTCAGACCCTTTAGTCAGTACTTTGCTGCGATTACAGTATCGAGTCTTCTTGGGTATGATGCTAGGTTGACACACCTGTATTTGGGGAGTTTCTCCCATTCTTCTCTGCAGATCCTCTCAAGCTCTGTCAGGTTGGTTGGAGAGTGTTGCTGCACAGCTATTTTCAGGTCTCTCCAGAGATGTTTGATCAGATTCTAGTCCGGGCTCTAGCTGGGTCACTCAAGGACATTCAGAGACTTCCTGAAGCCACTCCTGCATTGTCTCGGCTGTGTGCTTAGGGTTTTTGTCCTGTTGGATGTTGAACCTTCACCCCAGTCTGAGGTCCTGAGCGCTCTGGAGCAGGCTTTCACCAAGGATCTCTCTGTACTTTGCTTCGTTCATCTTTCCCTCAATCCTGATTAGTTTCACAGTCCCTGCTGCTGAAAAACATCCCCACAGCAAGTTGCTACCACCACCATGCTTCACCGTAGGGATGGTATCCAGTATCCCTGCACATAGGTAAATATGGTATTGAAACTGATCCTATATATAGCTTCTTACTTTCTTGTGTTCTTCTTACTTCTTATTTGTATTTATTGTGTGTTTTTGTTCTACCATGTTACTTTTAGTGCTACATGGATATTGATTACTCCATTGTTGGGTTTGGAGCTTCCAAGAAAGGCATTTCACTGTACTTCTGCACGTGGCATTAAAACCTGAATCCCCTGTCCATCTCTAACAACACAGATGAGGACAGTCCAGCATAAGTGGACAAAGAGACAGACAAGGCAGAGAGTATGAAAAGGTTTCCTCCAGACGTGACACTTGGCATTCAGGCCAAATAGTTCAATCTTGGTTTCATCAGACCAGAGAATCTTGTTTCTCATGGTCTGAGAGTCATTTAGGTGCCATTTGGCAAACTCCAAGCGGGCTGTCATGTGCCTTTTACTGAGGAGTGGATTCTGTCTGGCCACTCTACCATAAAGGCATGATTAATGCAGAAATGGTTGTCCTTCTCCCATCTCCACAGAGGAACTCTGGAGCTCCTCTGTGGAGCCTGACTAGGGCCCTTCTCCCCCGATTGCTCAATTTGGCCAAGTGGCCAGCTCTAGGAAGTCTTGGTGATTCTAAAATTCTTCCGTTTAAGAATGATGGAGGACACTGTGTTCTTGGGAACCTTCAATGCTGTAGACATTTTTTGGTACCCTTCCTTAGATCTGTGCCTTGACACAATCTATGGACAATTCCTTCGACCTCATGGCTTGGTTTTTGCTCTGACATGCACTGTCAACTGTGGGACCTTATATAGACAGGTGTGTGCCTTTCTAAACCATGTCCAACCAATTGAATTTATCACAGATGGACTCCAATCAAGTTGTAGAAACATCTCTGGGATGATCAATGGAAACAGGATGCACCTGAGCTCAATTTCGAGTCTCATAGCAAAGGGTCTGAATACTTATTTAAGTAAGATATTTCTGTTTTTCACTTTGTCATTATGCGGTATTGTGTGTAGATTGACGAATGAAATGTGTAATTTAATCAATTTTAGAACAAGGCTGTAACTTAACAAAATATGGAAAAATGGAAAGGGAGAAGAGAGAGGAATGTATGAGGAAGTATGAGGTAGGCAGTCTATTAGAAGATACATCTCAACTGGTGCCCCGTTTCTCTCGCTCTACAAACTCTTACTCTATCATTTCTCTGCTGCTTGGTGGAGTGTCTGTCTTCTATAGCACCCAGCAGCTTGGGATCAAATAGACTGCAAGAGCAAGTGTGTCATAAAGGCGTCGGTAAACGAATAATAACTGGTCCCGGGACATCGGGGTTAACTAATGGTCTCTCTTGAGGAGTGGTGAGTCATGCTTTTACCACTCCAATTACTAAGGCTCTAGACTGGGAAGAAGCCCTGCCAAAATCACACTGAAAGGGCTTACAGTTTCACTCTCTCCAATTGTTACGCTAGTGGTGGCGTTCCAACGCGAACAGTTGGGGGATAGCGACTGCTTCTCACCCAGAGGCAGACTACACAGGACATACGTGGGTGACAGAGACTGAGATGCATCTGAGATTCCAACGGAAATCACTAGTCATAGACTGCCAAGGATGAGAGTGTGAGAGAGAGAGAGAGAGAGAGAAAGAAAGAAAGGGAGATAGTGTTTATCTCCCTCCCTATATCTCTGAGTGTACAGAACATTAAGAACACCTTCCTAATATTGAGGTGCACCCTTCTTTAACCAGTCTCCTCCCCTCCATCTACACTGATTGAAGTTCATTTTAACAAGTGACATCAATACGAGATCATAGCATTCACCTGGATTCCCCTGGTCAGTCTATGTCATGGAGAAATATATATATATATATTTATATAGTGTACAAAACATTATGAACACCTGCTCATAGTGTGTGAGCGAGAGAGAGAGAGAGAGAGAGAGAGAGAGAGAGAGATGTATTTATTCTTTTGGAACTTCTGTGAGTGTAATGTTTAATGTTCATTTTTATTGTTTATTTCACTTTTGTATTTTATCTACTTCACTTGCTTTGGCAATGTTAACACGTGTTTCCCATGCCAATAAAGCACCTTGAATTGAATTGAGAGAGAGACATGTACAAACACACATACACACACAGAGGGGGAGAAATAGACAGACACAAATGGAGAGAGAGAAAGAATGAGAGAGAGTGAGAGAGAGCGAGAGAGAGATGGAGAGAGAGAGATAAGTACACCCACAGAGTTGAAGAAATAGACTGATGGAGGGAGAGAGAGATAGATAGAGGAAGAGAGAGACGGAAAGAGAGGCCGACGAAGAGGGAGCGAGAGAGAGAGAGAGAGAGAGAGACAGAAAGATAGACAGAAAGAGAGAATAGAGAGATGTACTTACTGTTGGTCCTTCAGACCCGGGTGGACCCTCCACCAGCATTCCCTGAAACACACAAACACATCAGAGAGATGGATGGCTGCAGCCTGTAGAGCATGCAGCACTATCACCGTGTGTGTAAGCGTGCGCGCGCGTGTGTGTGTGTGTGTGTGCGTGTGACAGTGTGTGTACAACCCTGTGTGTGTATTCATTCATTCATTCATATGCATGCATTGCTTCAGTATGTGTGCAGATGTATACATGTCCAGACACATTCTGCATATCTACTCTCCATCCAGGAGTGTTGGGTAATTTAATATAAATTCCTTCCTGTCATTTCACTTAGCACTTCACATCAATCTGGGAGGAACCAGCAGAGGGTAAATAATGATCAGGACAAAGTGAGGAGGCTGATGGAACATGTTCAACATGCCCATGGATCAGGGGACTATGGGTAATAAGAACACAGGAACTCTGTGTCCCGGAGATCTGTCCCGGAGATCTGTCTCTGTTCAGCTAATAGCAGAGCCAAGGTGGGCAATTGCTCCTCCAGCTCCCAGCATGCAAAAATAAATATGGCCTGGTCAGTAAGGGAGTGGGGGGGGGGGGGGGGGGGGGTCTCATAGTAAGCACTCCTTGTCTCTCTGAACATGACCCTTGCCCACGACTCACTTAAAAACAGCAGCTCTCTGTCTCCGTCTCGACAGGGTGCGCTCGTAAAACACTCACAGATGAGCTAAAGCTAAAGGGCATGACAGTGAAGACTCATCCTTGTTTTGTTGTGGTGACCATTTTATGGGAAAAAACATAACGTAGACACAACTAAAGCCTTGGTTGGAATTATGTGATTTCAGCATTTTTTTGTTTGCCTGCAGCCCTGCAAAATCTCATTCAAGCCACATCTATTTTCCAAGTTAAAAAAAAAATACATTTACTGCTCTACCTCTTAACATTCCGATAGTCATGTTCCTTTTGTTTGATGTGTGTCTATGGATAGGTGTGTGTGTGTGTGTGTGTGCGTGTGTATGGGCTCACGTCACCGTTTTCCTATAGTGCGTCTATCTGTCAAATACTTGGCGTAGATGTATGGCCAGGGATGTTTGACCCAGGAGTAAACAGATAGAGGTGTGTGTGTATGTGTGTGCGCGTGCAAGCGTGTGTGTGTTGTGTTTATGTGTGTGAGTAGCCAGGGTGGGGCTGGAAGTGGGCTGGGGGTGGGGGGTTATGTCGTCATTGTAGACACACGGGGATTGGACTGGAAGGAGGGGGCTCCGCTCATTGTTGATTTAAAATCCGACTCACTGGCTCATTCAGTGAGGTAGGACACGGACACACACACGCGCACTCAGTCACACACATACAAACACTCCCACAAACACATAGTTAAGCCCAGTGACATTTGTTTAAATTAAGCAGCTGTGGATGATTATAGGGCTGAAGCCATGGGATTCAAAAACTCCCTTGATTCTGTGACTCAGTTTAGATTGAGGTGAATATCTATGTGTTGATGTGGATGCTTTGGATCACAAGATATGAATTGGCTGCCAGTGATGACATTGGCATACCAGAGACCGATGTAGAGGAATCAAAATCCTTGAGGTATAGCCGTGGCTTTAGCTCCTCGAGTTAACACTGTCATGGGTTCAAATCCCAAACTAGGGACTGGCTGTTTATCTCTCTCTCTCTCTCTCTCTCTCTCTCTCCCTCTACCGCTCCGTTCCCAGCGGGTCTTTCCCTGGTCAGTGTTTATGCTAGCCCACAGTGTGTTTACACACCCGATGATCATTCACAATCTCTAGATGTAGCCGTACTCCAAATGTTTACCCTCCGGGCCAGAGGAGGGCCTTGCTGCAGGATACAATGTGAGAATGCAAAGGGCAGAGACCTGTATGTTTGTGTTATATGACTCACAATCAGTGGTGTGTGATATTTCATGGTTTGGATGTGAAATACACACTCACGCAGACACACATGTGTTTAACACACTCTCTCACACTGACACACAAACACAGGAGAAATTATACTCACAGGCTCAATGATAGCAGGCTCTCCCTTCTGTCCTTTCTCTCCTCGAGACCCATCAACCTGCAGATGACACCGTCATCATGCCCTTCATCATCATCATCATCATCATCATCATCATCATCATCATCATCATCATCATCACTACTGCTGTCATCACCATCAGTCATAATTACCTGTCCATAGTATTCATCTGTCTCTGCCGGCAGCACCTTTTCCCCCTGTCCACCGTAGTCCAGGTCTCCATAGCCATAATCTTCTTCCCCGTACTCAGGGATGGACTCCTCCTTAAACCCAACACCCTCCAGATCAGTGTAATCTCCCTCAATATTCACACCCTGACCACCTGCTCCCCTAGCAACGGAACCCCCGGCTCCAGCTCCCGCCGCACCGCCTCCGGCGCCCGCGGCACCACCTCCGGCGCCCGCCGCCCCGCCTCCGGCTCTCGCCGCCCCGCCTCCGGCTCTTGCCGCACTGCCTCCGGCGCCAGCCGCCCCGCCTCCGGCACTCGCCACCCCGCCTCCGGCGCTGGCAGATCCACCCACAGAGACGGAACCGCCCCCAACAGAAACAGAACTGCCCCCGACTGATACGGATCCCCCACCGGCACCGATTTCGACAGTACTGCTGCTGCTGGTTCTGCTGCCGTGGCCACCTCCGCCGACTCCGTACTCATCCTCCTCTCCCTCTCCATAGGACAGGTCATAGCCCTCGCCATAGTTCCCATCGTAGGCTGTTGCTCCCTGAGAGACCAGCGAGGAAAGGATACAGAAGTGCGATGCAATGAGAATAGTACACTGTCACACAATGACAGATAATGGTAATCATCTTATCCTCCTGCTATAGCTGCTTTCCAAACGTGTAGTTCTATGTGGGTAAACATGCTGGGTTAAAAACAGCCCAGCGCTGGGTAAATAGTGGACACGTCACGTTGGGTTATTTTGACACAGCCAGTTCGGTTGTTTTCGTAGAACACTAGAGGCGTGGCTTAGTGAGGGCGGAGCTTTAAGATATATTTTTGGCCAACTGAGAGTAAATGTAATTCCACGCCCCAATAGGCCACGCCCCCTGAAAAATGCCTATGGATTACATTAAAAAAAAGACTCAGCATACCGTAGACTTTACCAGGGTTTCCCAAACTCAGTCCTGGGGCTCACCTTCGGTGCACACTTTGGTTGTTACTCTAGCACTACACAGATGATTCAAATAACCTACTCATTATCTGGCTTTGATTATTTGAATCATCAATAGTGCTCAGGGTAAAAAACAAAACGTGCACCCAATGCGGGCTCCAGGACCGATTTTTGGAAACCCTGTGGGCCTATAACACTGATCAACCAAGCATGAAAGTGAATATAAACCCAAGTAATAAATTAAGCCTCTCCCAACATTGGGACATGCCTAGGCACTTGAGAAACTTATAGTCTTGGGAAAGCCTCACAAACGCTACAAAAGTGTCAGAGCTCAACAGACAGATAACATTACAACAGAACAGATGAACCGGAATGACATTTACACTCACGGGTAGCAAAAAATAACTATCCGAATGCCACGCGCCTACTAAGCCACTCCTCCAGTCTTCTGATCTGACCCAGCTCTGACCCAACCCAGCATCAATAACCCAACAGCCCAACTGAGTGACCCAACTGTCTGTGTCAAAATAACCCAACCTGTATCCAGTATTTACACAAATTTGGTTGTTTTTAATCCAGCATTTTTTTGTGTGACGATAACTCACTGAGGTCCTGTTGTGTGTCATGGTGACCTTCTCAATCTCCGCCCCCGTGCCCAGGTCAACCTTTGACCCCAAGTCCAGCTCCACCCCTGGGCCCGTCCCCATGCTGCTACTGCTGATGGTGACCCTGCGAGCGACGTCGGGCAGGGCCGTGGACTCGTCGTAGTACGTCTCGTAGTTGCCGTAACCTTCCGTATCATAGTTGTCGTAACGGCTGGTATCCTCCCCAGCTCCAGCAGCAGCGGCAGCTTCAGCATTGGCGGTACTGGTCAACACTTTGCCCTCGGCTCCCTGACTGGCTGTCTCCCTTACAGATGACACTACCTCTTTGACGGAGGTGACGACACGGCCGCTCTCTGGCACGGACACCTGGAGAGAAGAACGACACAATGTTAGGAGGAACCACTGTAGCTTATACAACTGGCATTAACAACGGCTTTGTTTAACGTCATTCATTTTCATTAACCTCAGTTTTAAACCATTGAGATAAAGGAATGCTTTTCAAAGGGATATCTGGCCAAGAAGGCATACTCCGCTAGCATCAACAGCAATCCTCAACAACAATCACTACGTAATAAGAGAAGGGATGAGGATGGGGGGAGGGTGGGAGTCCCACAACCCACCATACTCAACTGGAGAGAGACGGGGGACAGAGGACAGTACCTTTACGTCTTCCGTGACAGGTCCAGCTGCTTCGTCTGTCTCAGTCTCAGAAGGCTTCCCATCCGTGTCCTCATAGTAGGGATACTCATAGTAATAGCTGTCCTCCTCTGTGTTCTATACAATACAGGGGATTATGAAACGGTTAGTTCCGGCCAAGCAATCGGAATGGTCAAAAGTGTGTTCCAGCAGTGGTGCTATTGAGCACAACACCACGGCTAGCACAACACTACGGCTAGCACAACACCACAGCTAGCAATAATACATGAGAGGGTGTGCGTTATGGCGACCCTTTTTTTTCGGAAACCTTTCCAGGAATGTCAATCTGACCCATATCTGAACTCTCTCTCTCCCTCCTAGGCCTCAGCGGCCCTACTCTTCTGTGTTCATGCATGTCACTGATGGATAATAGATCACTTTTCCACTGGTGTCTAAATGAAGCCGTCCCAGATCTTAACAGGTCGAGGGCATGTTGCTGTGTACTTCGGGGTGTTTTTTAACCTCTGCATTTCTCTACTTTCCCAAAACACAACTCCCCCGAATTGCCCCACCCTGTACCTAGATACCGCTGCGGGTTGGGGGGTGAGCGGGTTGGAAGGTTCTAAGAGGGTACAATGGGATGAGGTGGTATAAAGGAGATCAGGAGTGACGGTGTTTAAGAAGGGCGGGTAGGCAGGTGTGGGGTTCACTTCCATTTTATGCAAGCTTACTTTACTTGCATATGGCGGTGCAATGTACCGAATGATTGCATGCCATAAGCTCTCTGTCATAGAGCTCATCCTGATGATGTACTGAGAGGAGTGGTGGACCTAGTTGCATCAGTGCCTCTCAGTTTATTTGATCTGTGAGCTCTTCTCCATATTAGCCTTATTATTGTAATATGATTTGGTCGGGGCCCCCCTCTTGACAGAAGAGAGAAAATAGAACATTTTAAAGTTAATTCCCTGCAATTCTACACATTTTGCCATAGGCCGGAGAATTTCTTTTGCAATTTTATAACAACTGTCATGCAATTTGACAAATTTTGCCATGGGGCAGAGAGAAATGTCTGCACTATTAAAGCAAATTTCATAAAATTCTACCCATTTTGCCAGTTTAGATAACTGGCTAGACTAATTTACCAATCAAAAAATGGTTAGCTGAAATGGCTAGGTGAGTGAGTGTCAGTTTCTGACAAAACCAACCAAATTTCAAACTTGCACCTTCTGTATTCTACTATTCTAACCCTCAACAGTAAGTTGAGACCCCGACCGATTTCCCTAGTGGCCGGGGACCCTAAGCGACCAGGTACAAGAGCTGTGATTGGGCACACTATGGTTCTGGTTCTCTCCCTGACTACTCCCCATCCATTAGAAAGGTGAGATCACCATTTCAACTGGAATGAGTCCATGGGCGTGGTTGGTTAGCTTCTTGAATGAATGTCCTTCTCCTCCAAAGGATCAAGCCTCACCACACCAAGGTACGAAAGCAGAGATGTTTAATAGAATGGGGGCAGATACTGAAGAAGGACAATCTCCATTCAGCATAGCGCATAGAGATACAGGCCTAGGCAAGTACTCTGCCATTCCTGCATATTTTATCTACAATATCACTGCATAGCATATTCAACCCTGTTGGTTTCCCCAGCAGTCAGCACTTTCTCTCTGGCAAACTTCAGCGTTTTCCCCCTCAGCCATGCAGCTCTTTTTTTCTTTCCAGCAGTTTGTCCAACCGACAATACCTGATCCCTAACCAAAGAGTTGCTTATGGATAAAGGGATTAGGGTAAATCAGGGAATACCACGCCTCAGGGTATATGAAGGTGTTTGATAGAATGCACAGAACCTGGAGCTGGTTTAGAGCTTCATTGGTTAGCTTTTATATTATTGCTAAATCAGGAACTCGTCCTAAGGCCCTAAAGGGCAAGGCGACCGGAAACATGACCGAATACAAACAGTGTAGCTATTCCCTCTGAAAGGCAATCAAACAAGCGGTCAGTAAAGAGACAAAGTAGAGTCGCAATTCAACGGCTCAGACACGAGAGGTATGTGGCAGGGTCTACAGTCAATCACGGACTACAAAAAGAAAACCAGCCTCGTCGCGGACCCCGATGTCTTGCTCCCAGACAAACTAAACAACTTCATTGCTCGCTTTGAGGACACAGTGCCACCGACACAGCCCGCTACCAAAACCTGCGGACTCTCCGTCACCGCAGCCAACGTGAGTAAAATATTTAAACGTGTTAACCCTCGCAAGGCTGCCGGCCCAGACGGCATCACTAGCCGCGTCCTCAGAGCACGTGCAGACCAGCTGGCTGGTGTGTTTACGGACATATTCAATCAATCCCTATCCCAGTCTGCTGTTGCCACATTCTTCAGGAGGGCCACCATTGTTCCTGTTCCCAATGAAAGCGAAGGTAACAGAGCTAAACGACTATCGCCCCGTAGCACTCACTTCCGTCATCATGAAGTGCTTTGAGAGACTAGTCAAGGATCATATCACCTCCACCCTACCTGATACCCTAGTCCCACTCCAATTTGCTTACCGCCCCAATAGGTCCACAGATCACGCAATCACAACAACGCAACGGCCTACAGGGAGGAGGTGAGGGCCCTCAGAGTGTAGTGTCAGGAAAATAACCTCTCACTCAACATCAACAAAGCAAAGGAGATGATCGTGGAATTCAGGAAACAGTAGAGGGAGCACCGCTCCTATCCACATGGGACAGTGGTGGGGAAGGTGGAAAGTTCCTCGGCGTACACATCACGGACAAACTGAAATGGTTCACCCACACAGACATCGTGGTGAAGAATTTCTTCAACCTTAGGCGGCTGAAGAAATTTGCCTTGTCACCATAAACCCTCACAAACTTTTACAGATGCACAATCGAGAGCATCCTGCCGAGTTGTATCACCGCCTGGTACGGTAACTGCTCCGCCCACAACCGCAAGGCTCTCCAGAGAGTAGTGAGGTTTACACAACGCATCACCGGGCAAACTACCTGCCCTCCAGGATACCTACACCATTCGATGTCACAGGAAGGCCAAAAAGATCATCAAGGACAACAACTTCCCGAGCCACTGCCTGTTCACCCCGCTATCATCCAGAAGGCGAGGTCAGTACAGGTGCATCAAAGCTGGGACCGGAAGACTGAAAAACAGCTTCTATCTCAAGGCCATCAGACTGTTAAACAGTCATCACTAACATTGAGTGGCTGCTGCCAACATACTGACTCGAAACTCTAGCTACTTTAATGATTAAAAATTGGATGTAATAAATATATCAAGTCACTTTAGACAATACCACTTTTTATAATGTTTACATACGCTACATTACTCATCTCATATGTATATACTGTACCCTATAGCATCTACTGCATCTTGCCTATGCCGTTCGGCCATCGCTCATCCACATATTTATATGTACATATTCTTATTCATTCCTGTACACTTGTGTGTATAAGGTAGTTGTTGTGAAATTGTTAGATTACTTGTTAGATATTACTGCATGGTCGGAACTAGAAGCACAAGCACTTCGCTACACTCACATTAACATCTGCTAACGATGTGTATGTGGCCAATACTATTTGATTTGATTTGAAGGACCCACCCTGATCGATAGTTGCCCTTAACCTCTGTCTGTCAAAAAAAAATGGCACTTTATTAAAAAGTGTATCATTTTCTTGTTAAACTTCTCAAGCCGACACAGCAAGTAGGCTTCCACCTGAAGATAATGACCCTGAGACATGAGAAGAGAGAGACTCACCTGAAAGGAAGGATAGAGTATATAAAACAGACTCTAATCATACTGTAAACATGGATAGGAAACAGGATGGTGGAGAGTTGATGAAGTGACTCACGTATTCATCTGTGTTGGGGTCCTGTGCCTGGGGCTGCTCTGGGACAGGGACCTCACAGTCGGGGCTGTAGTGCTCGCAGTAATCATACGCAGCACGGTGATCGGCTACAATCATCAGCTGCTGGATGTCTCCCTGGAAACACACAGGAAAAAGGAAGTGAAAAGTGGCTGTTAAATTATTATTATTTTTAAATAAATAAATAAACAAACCCCTAAAAAGACAGCGGTCAACCGTGAACTCAATGAAAATATGTCTTGCAGAGCATCCTGCAGGCTGAACATAGACTGCAAGAACGAGGTCAAGGATGATGTATATACTGTAAATGCTGGATAGCTGATGCTATGTATTGGCCACTGAGATGCTTTAAAGTCACCGCTTGGCCGTCCAAATCCCCATCTTTGTTCACGGCTTAGGAAAGGGCAAATTTAGCTACTGCAGGACACAACAGGTCACAAGTAGACCAAAAACATCATATTTTTTGGACAATGACATTTTGTTTTAAATTGGATTTGATTGGTGTGATGCCAAATCCAAACAGGCCTCCATTGGGGGGTGTTTTTCTGTGCCAGGAACACCCACAGTTTCTTTTTAATTATCTTTTTTAAAATATATTTTTTATCAACGGCGACCAAATGCTTACTGGCATCAATCAATCAAGTGCTACGGCGGCAACATGTCATACTCTTTTTGTCCAGACAGCATCAGATACATGGGCTACACATACTGAGACAGAGGGGCGCCGTTTCCCTCGCTCTGATGATTTCTCCTGTCAGATAGATACAGCTAGCTGCGAATTATGAAAACAGAGAGACGAAAGATAAATTGTTTTGACGTTGGTCAAATTTGGGGGATGCAGAGGCTCAACTGCGAAAGGAGTAGTGTGAATGTTGTAAAGTTAGGTGTTCCTTAATATATACAGGGACATTTAAGTTGATCGATTGAAAAGATAAATTGGTACCAATGCAGTTGTCTTCTGTTTGGGAGTGACAGCCAATTTTGTGATTTGTACAGTGTGTCTTACAATTGCATCATGTACCCTAAAAGGTACCGAACAGTACAATGTGAGATTATATGTGTACTTCTGACGGTACACTATGTGTATTGATCTTTTTGTAGCCCCGGGAACAATACCGTACCCTAACGTACCCTTTTTATGACAGTGTATGGAGACAACATGGGCTGAACTGCTCTGGCACATATATCTAATGAACATGGTGGTTTACAGAGAGAGAGGAAGGGTGAGAAAGAGAGAGCGAGCGGTTCAGCAGGATCACCAGGCTGCATAGGGAGTTGGGTTTGAGTGTTATACTATATGTTAAATCCTTGACAAGACTTGTACCTCAACTACACAGTACACTTCCCAAGCCAGCACTAACAACACATATCAAGAAATCAACAAAGATTTTTTTTTTTAAGAACACACAAACCATTATTTAACATGTTTAACACTGCTCTAAACCACACGTAGTAACATTTCCTCACAAATGCCATCAAATCATGTTTTTAATCAACCCACAGTATGTACACATCCAAATATGTATGCATAGGCACGCCAACCTTTCAGTCTTTCATTAACTCCATCTGCCAGCTGTTTGAAATGACTGAAAAACACTTTTGTTTTTCCACGTCTGATTCTCCATGCATGAAGAATCTTTATTACTTACAGAGAGTATTTGTCACTTGTGGTGCAACTAACAACAGTTTGCAGAAAAGCATTCATCTGAAGGTCTCTAGCATTACTTTGCATGTGCGTAGTGATTCTCTACATGCACAACACCACACAGTCCAATATTGTTTCCTGATGTCTTCTGGCTGGTGTCTGTCTTCCTGATGGATGAAAGGGAAGCCAACTAGGACTCTTTGTCTTCCAGATGAAGTGCTCTGCTAAAGCCATTTACACACCATGGCTACTCCAGCATCACGCTCAAGGCTCTCAGGATCTCCAAGCCATTTACACACCATGGCTACTCCAGCATCAATCACGCTCAAGGCTCTCAGGATCTCCAAGCCATTTACACACCATGGCTACTCCAGCATCACGCTCAAGGCTCTCAGGATCTCCAAGCCATTTACACACCATGGCTACTCCAGCATCACGCTCAAGGCTCTCAGGATCTCCAAGCCATTTACACACCATGGCTACTCCAGCATCACGCTCAAGGCTCTCAGGATCTCCAAGCCATTTACACACCATGGCTACTCCAGCATCACGCTCAAGGCTCTCAGCTTCTCCAAGACATTTACACACCATGGCTACTCCAGCATCACGCTCAAGGCTCTCAGGATCTCCAAGCCATTTGAGCTGTCCGGATGTTAATAGATGCGTCATTTGAACCCATATCTTTTTTTGTTGTTGTTGTCAATATCGGAATCCGGAAGATACCGATTTGAAGCAAAAACAGCCATCTGTAAGCTGTTAAGTGTTGGTGATGGAAAAGTTTTGGACCAAGTCAGGTTTGTTTCTCAGACAAACCTGAACTGGGATGTTGACCAAACTCATCCTGTGTCAGTGCTTAAGTTGTCAATCGGTCTGTCTGTGTGTCTCTACACTATCAGAAAAAAAGGGTTCCAAAAGGGTTCTTTGTATACGGTTCTACCAAGGGTTCTACCAATAATCTTTTTGACCTGAAGAACCATTTTTGGAAAACAGGGGTTCGTTGTAAGGCAAAGGGTTCTACCTAGAACCTTGACCATCCTGAGAACTGTTTTTTGAAGAAGGGGTTCTTTGATGGGCCATACATCGTATTTATCAGAATGCTCTATTGCTGGGTGAGTTTCAGAACTGTTTGTTTTAATATTTGTGTTTTTGCATGCACATTTATTGGTTGATACATTTTATGCTACACAAATATGCTACACTATACTCCAAAGATAAAAGGGTTCTCAGTAGAACCCTTCATAGAGTGTTCTAGGTAGAATCAAATACAAGGGGTTATATAAAGAACCCTACATAGAGGGTTCTAGGTAGAACTCTTTGCAAAAGGTTCTACCTAGCACCAAAAAGGGGACAAACCGAAGAACCCTGTATGGTTCTACTTAGCAAGTGTAGAGTATAGAGTATCTTTGATTCACAGCTGCTCTAGAGTGAAAGTTTAAAATGGCTGCCCATTAGCTCAGCGAAAATGCAAATTGAATTGAGACCATTCAGGGGGCGCCAGGGGGATGTGACTAGATGCTTCCCCATCTCCTGCTTCCTTCTCCCGTTTCTCTCCCCCAGGGTACCAGGGCCGGGCGGTGCCAGACCACACGTGGCGCGATCCTTAGTTCACCCAGACGGAACGCTTAGTCATACATTTTCAGACGCTGAGAACACAGCCGGGGCAATAAGAACACCACCACATAGAAAAACACAAACACACACAATACACACACAATACAATACACCCACGTCTCCATACAGGTAACGAGGGAAGCTGTGGCGTTTTACAATATTTCGTTGGGAAAAGCTGATGCGTGTGTTCGATTGTTCAGTGCTATGGACAGCCAATGCCCTTGAGGGAGGAGAGAGAAAGCGCTGGCATTTGTCACCATCACTGTATTGAACCGTGGTGAACCATACTGTGCTCCCAGTTCCAGCTGGTGCTGAAGGTTCAACTCTAAGGTAATCAACAGAGGTCTACCGCCATAGGCCAGTAACCACCAGGCAAGACACAAGCCCAAGAAGTGAGCTTTGTTTAAACCCCATAGACAGTGGGAGAGAACGTAAAAAAGGAAGCGCGACACATCCATTGAGATTTACTGTCAGCGGAAAGATTTCTTCTAGCTTGTGCTTTATGCTTGTCTTTTAAAGCACAAAATGTTCCGTTGGTTGTGGCGTGTCCTGTATTCACAAAGTTACAATTCAGTCCAATGCAGTTAAAGATCAATTCTCCGACCTCACCAGAAGGAAACCAAAGACCATTTTACTCAAGTCATTTTAAAATACCATGTTCCCCTTGATAAAGACAAACTACACAGTAAAACGTTTGTCACTTCTTGTCACTACTAAGCTGGTTTTGATTTCCCTTGTATGGGCCCCGGGTTGGGACGTGTCCCAAATGGCACCCTATTCTCTATGTATTGATGCTGGATCTTAATTTGAGACAGTTTGCTATAAGCAGGAAAATAATCCTGCAGCAACAAGGAAATAATGAATGGACATTTTTGTAGGGGTTGATACAATTTTCGTTACGCACAACAAAATGATGGTTCTAAGATAGAGGTTCTTTGGCTTGTAACCATAGCGGAACCTAAATGGAACCTGTACGGTGCTATAAAGAAACATTTCCTACGGTTCTATAAAGAACCATTTAAAAAAGGTTCTATATAGAACCATAAAAAGGATTACAACCGTTTTTTTTATGGTTCTTTATAGAAACTTTGTGGAGAACGGTTCCATAAAGAACCCTTTTCAATCTGAAAGGTTCTTTGTAGACCTTTCTGAAGAACCATACAGGTTTAAAATATATAATTTGGTCATCCATATTATATTGTTCAAATTCCATACAGTAAAGAAACATTGAAGAGCTGAAAGGGTTCTTTGAGTCATTATGGTGCAATAAAGAACCATCACCATTCCCAAAGAACCCTTGAGGAACTCTCATTTTTCAGTGTGTAGGGCAAAACAAGTCAGACATTTTCAAGTGGAAACTTCTCAGCAACAAAAGAGTGATTCAATTAAAATCCTACATCTGTGGTGCACTGCTTTTGACCAGAGCACTATGAGCACATGTCAAAAAGTAGTGCACTACATCGAGAATAGGTTTCCATTTGGGACGCAAACTATGGTCTCTTTATAACAGAAAGGCCCAGCCAAGTGTTGCTTAAACTGGCAGTACAAAGACTTCTGGTGGATGTCATTACTACACTCCCCAGGTGTACACTCATATTTTTCCTTATATCGCGTACTATGAGAGGCCACTACTGTATCCTCAGGCAAGAGATGGCTTGGACAAGCAGTGGTTTGGCTTAGCCCAAGAAAATAAATAAAAATACCAAAGATTATAGGATCGGTAGAGGAGAGCCCTGGCGGAACATTCAGAGGCGCCCCAATTACAGGTCCTATTTCTGAGGGAATGGCGGGATCTGGGGGAACCGTTTCTTTCTGCTGAACTAAGCATCACATATCCCATCAGACTGGTGTTTAACAGAGCACATCCAGACAATAACAGTACTACACACACACACACACACACACACACACACACACACACACACACACACACTGCCCTGCAGCCACCCTGTCAGCATCTCTGTAGGATACGGTGAAATACGATCTATACTCCCAGCCAGCCCTCAATGGAAAAACTGCTGCCTGTGTCCGTAAGTCATGGAGTAGCAGGACAAACACATCCAGCGTGTTCAAGGTACGGCTGCAGGCCTGTGTATGTGAGAGGAGGGATGGGAGGAGAGCAAAAGTCCAAGTTCTAAAGAAGGGATCCAAATGAAAGACAAGAGGATGTGTGTATATGGGCCTGTATCTGTAGTATCTCAAAATACAAGACTATATCAGTAGATCAAGCCATGCCCTGTACAGCATCCACCTTCCAGCCATTAACCAGTGCTGTTCCAGTTGTGCACAGGTGGGGGCAGGAGAGGGTAGAACTGTATATTATTTCAACGTAATAAAGCATTTACAATGGGTTAGTAAATAGTTTATTCAGAATTTATTGATCATTACTCCCACATTTGTAAATGCTAATAACCTAATTATTCACACATTTACCAACAACTTTTTAAAGTATTTAACAATGATTTATAAGATCATTCATAAGCTGTTTAATATAGGTCCTTATAAATCATTAAGTGTGGGCTATTTATAAATAATACATATTTTATGAATGTTTTGAGTGACCAGTGTAATTTCTCACAAAAAGATGGGCCTTCCATCGGTATTGTATTCCAAAACAGTCAGTGTGACGGTAACATCACAGCAGTGTTGAAGTGTAACTTCAGACACTCTATGCAGAGTAAAACAAAGTTCTTAGTCCAAAAATGCTAACATAAGTGTTTGACTTACCAAAACCAAAGTGTGGATTGGAGTCACTCCTTAGAGCAGTTTCATCTCGGTTAACCAAGACAAAAATCTTGCGGAGGTCCAGGTTAAACGTAAACTTTTTCTAAAGTGTTTTTCTCCTCGTGTGTCAGATTGTGGGCAGCAGGGCCAAGAGAGCAGGGTAGGACTATGGGAGGTCTTGGTCCACCTCTGCCTACCTGGTTGCCCATCCCACATCAAAGCTCTTCACAGCATGATCCAAATCATTATTTACATAGGAAACCCAGAGCTGCTGCCCGACATACCCAGACCTCCACCAACACCAACCCAGAGCCCAACACCTGCCTAGGCATTCTTCAACCTGACCACACTAACCAAGCAACACACTGCTCAGGTCAGCTCACTGCACTGCAAGGGCTATAAATCAACACACACAGAGGGAGAAACGCACAGACGAAGGGACACACAAACACACATACTGTACAGTACACCAATGTGGAGACAAATGGGCACAGAAGCGATAACACCAACAAACACACACACACACACACACACACACACACACACAGAGACACAGAGACACTGTCACAGTAATATACAAATCGTTAGAGTTGCATTTCCCCACATACACCGTCAAATGCACCTTCAGACCCCCCCCCCCCCCCCCCCCCACCACACACACACACACACACACACACACACACACACACACACACACACACACACACACACACACACACACACTTAAGACACACACACACACTTAAGATACACAAACATTTGTGACCAGTCATGACTTCACAGGAGATCCATATTAACGTAATTTTTTTAATCAAAATGTATAATTAGGCAGAAAAGCCAACTGGAACATGTAATCTTTCATGTGCCTTAACAACTAACTTGTATGCCATATGTAAATACAAATACAATTGCTAAATTACGAGCATTGGTGGTTAAGCCACGAAAAAAAAAGAAAAGGGCAGCTGTTTATCGTTGTCTCTGATTGGGGATCCTATTTAGGTTGTACATTTTCCATTTTGGTTTGGTGGGTAATTGTCTATGTGTAGTTGCATGTCAGCACTCGTTGTATTAGCGTCACGGTCATTTTTTTGTTATTTGGTTAGTTTGTTTACTGTTCTTCGTTAATTAAAGAAGATGTATTCATATCACGCTGTGCCTTGGTCTCCTAACTATGACGAACGTGACAAAAGCCAACAGCCTTCCCACTAGCCATGATTGGCTGAGATAATGAGTCGGCTGGACATGCCGAGAGAGGAGTTTGGATTGGTCTGCCATATACAGTTGAAGTCGGATGTTTACATACACCTTAGCCAAATACATTTAATCTCAGTTTTCCATCATTCCTGACATTTAATCCAAATAAAACCTCCCAGTCTTAGGTCAGTTAGGATCAACCACTTTATTTTAAGAATGTGAAATGTCAGAATAATAGTAGAGATAATTATTTATTTCAGGCTTTATTTCTTTCATCACATTCCCAATGAGTCAGAAGTTTACATACACTCAATTAGTATTTGGTAGCATCGTCTTTAAATTGTTTAACTTGGGTCAAACATTTCGTGTAGCCTCCCACAAGCTTCCCACAATAAGTTGGGTGAATTTTGGCCCATTCCTCCTGACAGAGGTGTAACTGAGTCAGGTTTGTAGGATCCTTGCTCGCACACACTTTTTCAGTTCTTCCCACAAATTTTCTATGGGATTGTGGTCAGGGCTTTGTGAATTTGGGCTTTGTGAATTTGTTGTCCTTAAGCCATTTTGCCACAACTTTGGAAGTATGCTTGGGGTCATAGTCCATTTGGAAGACCCAAGCTTTAACTTCCTAACTGATGTCTTGAGATGTTGCTTCAATATTTCCACATAATTTTGCCACCTCATGATGCCATCTATTTTGTGAAGTGCACCAATCCCTCCTGCAGCAAAGCACCCGCACAACGTGATGCTGCCACCCCTGTGCTTCACGGTTGGGATGGTGTTCTTCGGCTTGCAAGTCCCCCCTTTTTCCTCCAAACCTAACAATGGTCATTATGGCCAAACAGTTCTATTTTTGTTTCATCAGACCAGAGGACATTTCTCCAAAAAGTACGATCTTTGTCCCCACGTGCAGTTGCAAACTGTAGTCTGGCTTTTTATGGCGGTTTTGGAACAGTGGCTTCTTCCTTGCTGAGAGGCCTTTCAGGTTATGTCGATATAGGACTCGTTTTAATGTGGATACAGATACTTTTGTACCAGTTTTCTCCAGCATCTTCACAAGGTCCTTCGCTCTTGTTCTGGGATTGATTTGCACTTTTCGCACCAAAGTACGTTCATCTCTAGGAGATAGAACGCGTCTCATTCCTGAGCGTTATGACGGCTGAGTGGTCCCATGGTGTTTATACTTGCGTACTATTGCTTATACAGATGAATGTGGTACCTTCAGGCGTTTGGAAATTGCTCCCAAGGATGAACCAGAGTTGTGAAGGTCTACAATATTTTTTCTGAGGTCTTGGCTGATTTCTTTTGATTTTCCTATGATATCAAGCAAAGAGGCACTGAGTTTGAAGGTAGTCCTTGAAATACATCCACAGGTACACCTCCAATTGACTCAAATGATGTCAATTAGCTGATATTTCTAAAGCCATGACATAATTTTCTGAAAATTTCCAAGCTGTTTAAAGGCACAGTCAACCTAGTGTACGTAAACTTCTGACCCATTGGAATTGTGATACAGTGAGTTATAAGTGAAATAATCTCTCTATAAACAATTGTTGGAAAAATTACTTGTGTCATGCACAAACTAGATGTCCTAACCAACTTGCCAAAATAGTTTGTTAACAAAAAAATTGTGGAGTGGTTGAAAAACGAGTTTAATGATTCCAACCTAAGTGTATGTAAACGTCCAACTTCAACTGTAGAAGGCTTCTGTCTATTTGAGCTGGTCAGACTGTGTGGGAAATCCTGTTTGATACATATTTTTTCAAATTAATCGTGTAGTGAAGCTGCATAAGTGTTGCTCTCCACTTCCTGGCGATTGAGTTTTGAAATCAATGGAATTAGAGTAATACCTAAAGAGATGGACAAAACACCTGTCTCTGGATTACATCTTCAAACTAAGGGCAACAGTGCCATGGCATCCGTGACAGGGAGACACATCCATCATGCATGATGATGTACACGGACGGGTAAGATAGTCTAGCATTAGCTAGCTACATTTTCAAATATTATACGTTTCTAATTTTGACAGAATGTGGTTTCAATTCAAGCTAAAGTGTACTGTTAGCTAGCTAACGTTAGCTGGCTGGCTCCCTAGCTAATGTTAAGTTTATGATGTTAATATTCGTATCCCAGAACCGTTTGCTTTGCTAGTTAGAACCTAATGTTAGCTAGCTAGCTGGTTGGTTTGCTCCCAGCAGCTTCATGCAGGGTGGTAATGACATGATTTGGCACTATGTTTATTGTTGTTTAACTAGCTAACGTTAGCTGGCTGGCTCGTTAGCTAATGTTACTTGACGTGTGTGATCTTACACGTTGTTTACCTAGCTAGGTTAATTGTTTACCTAGCAAGCTACATGTCTTAAGCTAAAATGTACAACGCCCGTTGAATATGGCCGGTGTCAGTAAACGTCGGCAAAAAAAGTGTAATGAAATTGTTGCCAGCAGAGCTGGTTAGGCTGTGTTCATGTTATCCAGAGGTAAACAAATCATTGGCCGGAGCGTCAAGCGTGCGCTCTGAACGTTCCGAGAGCGAAATGAGATGGGTGGGTCTAAAGCTTAAGAGGGTGTGAACGATGCTAAATGGGTATCAAATGTTGCTACAAAAGACTGAATCCAGGTGGTGAGTCACATTTATACACATACACAGTATCCCCTCCAGACAGTGGCTGGTTCTCAGAGCTCTGTGAAGCTGCCGAAAGCCACAGATGGGTCTATCACATCACTTATCCACCAGACCCCCTCTCACCCTCCCCACAACCCCTCCCTAACTGCCTCACCCCATTCTGCTCCTGTCGTGCTTCTGGATACGCTTTGGGTCCTCTCTCTCCTCCCCCTCTCCTCTTTGGGTACCATCCACTCCCTTCCGCCCCTCTTTCTCTCCCCTTTCTCCTCCTCCCCTCCCCTTTTCTTGCGAGAGAGTCACCTCCACTGCACAGGATTATGGATGGATTTTTTCCAGTCCGCCTCTCTGACTATGACTTTGGCTAGGAGCACAGGGGGAAGGTGGTGCAGAGGTGCACATTGGGAATGTTTGGCTTGGCCATTTGCTGAAAGCCGCAAAAGAAGTGCTGAGGGCACACTTCTACTTGTGGGCCTGCTCCGATCATTAAGGGGGTTGAGAGAGGGGGTTGAGGGAGGGGGTGAGGGGGGTTGAGTTGAAACCCAGACATCTGCCATGAATTAAGGAAATTCTCCCGGTGATCCAGGGGAGAAACTTGTCTGTCTGGGGCTAGACGACTGAACTGTGTTAAACTCAATATAAGATCATGTAATAACTCATTAAGAGCTAGCAGCTAGTGTGTTCTCACAGGGTTAATTAAGCATAGTATATGCCAAAAAGGCATCATAGGAGAAGGCCAAGCGTGAATGAAGTAAGCTAACAAAACAGTAAGGTTCTTGAATATTGAATAATTCAGCCTCATTTGACCCCTTTTCAATGCGTGTCAAACCGTACCTGAGACGTCAGGCTACTGTCCGAGAATAGAAAGTCTATGAATGAAGTATGAGCCACTGAAGCTATTCGTTTGGGGACTCCACTTTTATACTGCTTCAGAAACTGCGAAAAGACATAGAAATACATGACACTATTCAATGGTCAACAGAGACATGAAACACTATGTACCTGAGAAAGAAAGCACACGAGGACCTAATAGTGGTATTCAAAGTTGGGGTCGCAACCCCTAGTGGGAGAACTGCAGTGGGGTATATATATTTTGAAGGCCTTTACTGATTATTGTGTAGAAACGTTTTTGAGAAAGATAATTGGAAGTAATGTCTGGGTATATAAGCTTGGTCTACGGAGGCTCTTAAAGTCTGCTTCTTTACCATCTCAGCCACCATCACTGTGGTCTTTGGTCCTTCTCTACAGACTAGTTCTAAGGACCTTGGTGAGCGATGCCATTTATCATCCGTTTAGGTGGCTAACTGTTTCAAAGTACAAGAAGAAAATATACTTTAACAGGTCTTTTTTTTTTTTACAAGTTCCTGAATGTAAAACAAAGTTAGCCAACATGTCAGCTACAGTTAGAGTTATGACTTCAGCTTCACGACTGAGAGTCCGCTGTTACAGTGGCTCTGCAATATGGGCTAACAATAGAGAAACAATCAAACGGGAGCCTCGTGGAGTCCCGACGGAGAACAGGTAACATCACCGATCCCCACACTACAGGACATAGAAAAAGGAGTTCAAAGTCTGGGCATGTGTGAGGAAATCATAACTGACCCCACTGGAAAAGTGATGGGGTGAGTTGCATGCACACCAAGTGGAATAACATATGTATGTTGTATAGTTAATTTCATGTTTTTTTTCCCCCTCTCGCTTGTTGACCTTCGGGACGAGAACCGTAGCCGGACCATCTATCACTGACAAATCTTCTTGATAGGAATTCTGCTAACTCACCTGTCAGTTGTCAGTCTCTGTAGAGGGAGTACCTGGAACTGCAATTACATTGATCCCCATATCTCTATTTCTATCTACCTGACGAGAGGCTATGAAATGCAGGACGGGCAAAAAGAAAGTGAAGAATGTGAAAAAGAGGAAACAGGACATGGGAAACTCCTTATAGCGCTGTAATAATCTGAAATGAATCCTCTTAACGAGCATCATGGGTTCCTGTGGTTTACTGCTTTTTCCTGGCTCACAGCACTGCTGCCACAGGAGCCCTACACCTCACCCCTGTCTGTCCCTGGCCCTACCCCATTCACTTCACCTGTCTCCCTCACAGGAGCCCTACACCTCACCCCTGTCTGTCCCTGTTTATACCTCCATCCCCCTACTGTCTCACCCCAACCCTAACCCTTGTTTCTACCTTCCTGCTGCCTCTGTTGACTCCTTTGTGCCGCCATACCTGCAGCCTACCTCTCCTCCGCCCTCCCCTGTCTTTCCCTCAACCCTCCCTCTATCTTTACCGACCCCTTGTCTTTTCCTTTCCTCTCCTCTCCTGCTCTACCTCCCCCTTAGTACTCCTCCCCCTGTCCAGCCACCCCCATCCTGGGACAACCTATCAGCAGCACCATAGAAACCTCTGGATGATGTCACGCAATATGGCCACCGTTCAAAGGCTGACATCAGTGGAGAGAGAAGAGAACTCCTCATTCTTTCCAGGTCCTGGACCAAAAACCCGTCCCATTCTTACCTATAGTGGCTAGCCCTCTCTTTCTCCACCTCGGTCTCTCTTGACCTCTGTATCCTGGTCTCGCTCCCCTTTTCTATGTCTCTGTATTCATTCTCTTAGTCTATATTGCCCTTTTTCTGGAGTATCAACATGTTACTTATTGCCAAAATAGACAGTTGTTGAGAGAGTAAACGGTTCCCCATTAGTTCTGACTGAACTTTCAAAGTATAACTTCCAAATGAGAAAATCCCTAAATCACCATCAGACACAGACAAATTCAATTTGTGTCTGCCAACATAGTCCTGTGCCAGAGGCAATGGATACCCAGAGATTGCCCCATCCATCCATCCACCCCTCTCTCCCTCAGTCTCTCTCTCTTCCTCTGCCCACATCTTTTCCTCCCTCTTCTGTCCTCTCCTTCTTTCTGCCCCCCCCCAACCCTTTCTCTCTTTCCTCACTGTTATCTCCCCCTCTCTCAACGTCCCTCCCTCCCTCCTTCCTCCCTTACCTCACTACCTGTCTCTGTCCCAGTCCCGTAGAGAAGACAGAGAGCTTACAGGCTGGATCACATCTGTCCTGTCTGTATTGGCTCTCTCTCTCTCGCTCCTCTGTGGCCACAGCCATTCATTTCACATAATGTTGTTTCCTGTCTACCTGCCTGGCTGCCAGGGGATGGGCCTTATTATCCCAGGTTTATCTTGGCACAGACAATGGGAAACGACAGCGTTTAAGATCAGGGGACACGGTCTGCCAACGCCCTCTAAGAGGGTCTCTTTCTCTCTCACGCACACAGACACACAAGTGCACTCAAACGCATACAGACACATAAATACACACACATACACAAACATGCATAAAACAGACACACGCACGTGCACACGCAAAATATACAAATGAATTCTGGTGAATTACTCTTCCTGCAGAGCGAATGATAATTGCATAAAGGTTGAATAAATATAACACGGCCACGACTACAGTACTCTATAACTATATAGCCAGATACTGCATCACACTGGCGCTGTAAACGATGTCCTGCAATGTCATCGTAAACAGTACAACTAGCAAACCCATAGTACTACTAGCAAAGAAAAACGTCAAATGTGTTTTCCCTTGTTTTCCTGCTCGCCCACCTCTAAGCCGTAGGCTCTGGCAGCCCATCAGACTCTAAGTCAAGTAAGGGAACAGGGAGTGTTGGAGAGAAAGGGGAGAGAGCGGTAAGCACCATATACTCTATAACTATGCAATGACTCTATAGCTAGATACTGTATCACATTGGCGTTGTAAATGATGCCATGCAGTATCCTCGTAAGCGGTACTACTAGCAAACCCATACACTCACAGAAATGCCACAGTCACACACGGTACGGTACTTAAACATAATATAAGCACCCGCTCTCAAACCACAACATGTCAATGTCAACAACCTAACCACGAACCTCTCCAACATAGCTGCCACTTTACAGCGGTATGTACAGAGCAGGCTCCGCCTCCTTGGGAAGCCTCACAGGCAGACAACAACATTATTGTTCATAATAATTCCTCTATTCACACACCGCAGGTAGGGGTTAGATAGAGACTCTCTCGTCGCTCTTTCTGGCTCTCTTTTTATTTCCACCTCTTTCTCTTTCTCTCTCTCTCTCTCTTTTTGATGTTTTATAGCTTCTCTCTCACGGTAAATAGATCTATTTCTAAATCCCTAGCATCAGAAATCGTGACAGAAGCCTATTTCGGGAAACTTTCTGGCGATATTCAAGGAAATGCTGAGAGCCAGACTTCTCTTTTTTACGTTTTTATATTCCAATCCAACTCCCTCCCCTCTGTCCGATCCCCCCCCCACATCTCTCTCAACTCTCCCTTTCTCTCTGTCTTTTTTTCTCCGTGCCTCCTTACAAGATTGCTTTTACATTTGAGTCATTTAGCAGACGCTCTTATCCAGAGCGTTCATTTTAAAATAGCTCGGTGAGACAGCCGTAGTAAGAACATTTTAAGAACATTTCTATTCAAGATGTTGAACTGGAAATGTTCAGGAATCTGACCAATTGAATTAAATGGCTCTGCCACTGAAATCAAATGTGTTTTCCTTTGTTTTCCTGCTCACCCACCTCTAAGCTGTAGCCTCAGGCAGTCCATCAGACTCAAGTCAAGTAAGGGAACAGGGAGTGTGGGAGAGAAAGGGGAGAGAGAATAAGTCAAGGAGAGAAAGGGGAGAGAGAATAAGTCAAGGAGAGAAAGGGGAGAGGGGTAAGCATCATTTGGAAACTATGTGGCATATTTTCCATTTTCTGTGAGTGCTAGAAGCCTGTGCCGTCTCCGAACTGGTCTGGCAGACACACAGCATCGGGAGGGAAAGTTTGAAACATCTTTCACAAAATGTCCGCCTGTTCTGTTACCAAGTTAACGGTCAGGCTGTTGTTGTGGGTTTGGGTTGTTTGGGTTGCTGGATGTAATATGTGTATAGGCTCCTATAGGCTCTAACAAGAAGGAATTACAAAGCCCAGGAGCTGGCGCACACACACACACACACACACACACACGTTCTCTCTGTCTAAAAACAGACCAGGCTAAGGGGGTGCGTGCTGGGTCTTTGTGACTTTACGACCCAGTTTTAATGTTACATGCACAAGTACAGCGAAATGCCTTTCTCGTCAGCTCTAACCCCAACAATGCAGTAATAAATAACAATGTAATACAACAAAAATAACAAGGTAGAACAAAAACACACAAAATAAGAAAGAAGAAGAGCACGATCAAGTAGGTCAGCATACTATATACAAGGTCAGTTCCAGCACCATATTTACAATGTGCAGGGATACTGGATTGATAGAGGTAGATATGTATAGGGGGTAAGTGATACAGTATCGAGCTATAGAGTCATTACATAGTTATAGAGCACTACTGTCACGAGTCATTTCTGTTTGAGCTTCTGCTTGTCAACAGGAAGAAGGAGTACGGATGAATGATCTGATTTGACAAATGGCAGACAGGGGGAGGGCCTTGTATACTTGCTTGTGGATAGAATAACAGTAGTCTAGGACTTTATCGCTCCTGGTGGCGATGGAGACGTGTTGATGGAAGTTGGGCATCACGTGTCAAAATGACGCGGGATTAACATCTCCGGCAACCAGAAAAGCAGCCTCTGGATGTATGTTTTCCTGCTTGGTTATAGCCTCGTACAAGTTTGTTAAGTGCCAGCTTGTTATTTTTCTTGTCCTGAGATGGAATGTACACAACAGTCAAGATAACAGTTGAAAAGCAGTTGAAAAGCAGTTGAAAACCATAGACCGCAGGTTAACAAAAAGCATACACCAAAACTATTATCCCTATATAACTACTCATCAATCAAATACGTGAAGTATCTTTGGACTATATGAAGTGGATCTTAGAAGTTGTTTACCGAGGCAGCCCAATCTGTATCTTTTGCACAATTATTGGACTAAAATCTGATCTGATTGGTCAAAAGACCAATTAGTGGAAAAACAGATCAGAATTGGGCAGTAAGTGTAAACACAGACTATAAAGTGCATCCTTCAATCCCAGATGAGCTGTTTTATGCCACATCCTCTTATGCCTCGTTCCATGCCAAGCCCAGGGGAATCCAGAAGGAGTGACTTCGTAGTTGTCCTCCAGAGAGAGCAGTGGAGGTCAGAGGTGAGTTGGAACAGCATCAGTCCCGTCGGTCAGAGCTCCCGAGTGGGGCAGCGGTCTAATGCACTGCGTCTCAGTGCTAGAGGCGTCACGACAAACCCTGGTTTGATACCGGGCTGTATCACAACCAACCGTGATCAGGAGTCCCATAGGGCAGCACACAATTCGTCCGGGTTACTGGAGGGTCTGGACGGGGTAGGCTGACATTGTAAAATAAGAATTTGTTCTTAACTGGCTTGCCTAGTTAAATAAAGGTTAAATAAGTAAATAAAATAGAAAGTCAGACTGTGTTTAATTATTATGGAGCGCTTCGCCCCTAATCCTCTTTATACAAGCACATGGATTAACCAAGCACTGTGACAGTAGAAAGACTGTGGGGTGCGTGTTTGATTTCAATTTGGAAGGGTGTGTGTGTGTGTTTGTGTGCATTTTTTTTCGTCCTTTTCACGGGCCTTAGTTTCAGAAATAACAAAAGCACTGCTGACATTAGCAATAAGCAACCGTTGGATCCCTTCCTTCGCCACTTCTTTACAAATGAACAATCAAATGTTCAAAAAGAACACTCCACTTCATTTTTATCTCTCTCCCATCACCTTACTCCATCTCTGGCAATAGCAGCAGTGTTTCATACTGTGATTCTTGTTAGGTCTCTCCAGCTTTGATAACCCCAGGGTCTGGCTGTCACTTATCTCCAAATCTTCAACCTCTCTCTCATCTCCAACCACAAAGCATAGCTTAAAGAACGAGGGAAGGAGGAAGGGAAGAAGAGGGGAGGTGAACCAAATCTCCACTATCTGACTGTTAATGCCTCCCTTAGTGTACACAAAGATGTGGCAGTGAGTTTAGATGGAGAGAAATGAAGAGAGAGAGATAGAGAGAAGGGGGGGGCAGTTGCTCAGACTACATACACAGCTATACACAGCTGTGTAGTTCCAGACAGGTGTTCACAGCAACACTGCACATAATACCTCATCTATATCTTCACAATAATAACACAATCCAGAATGAAACTTCAGACTAAAAACCTCCTAGCATTTCAACTGGCAGAGATGACGATCTCCAACTGGCAGAGATGCAGATCTCCTCACGCCTACTTAAGGCTTATAGATCACAAATCAATCAATATCCCCGTCAATCAATAGGACTAAGGTGAAGGGCCATTTGGAGAAGATAGCATAAGGCCTACCTCAAAGACTTCTTCATCGAGTATTCTAGTTCCGAAGACCACAATTCCTTTGGTGTCGATGATGGGGTGTGGGCTCCTGGACAGTTTCTGCGTGGTCTTCTTTTTACAGTCCAGGATGATGGTGATGCTCTGTTTGTGAACACTGATGGCCACTCGGTGCCACCTGGGAAGAGGGACAGAAGGTTAGCTCTCTCTCGCTCTCTTTCTCTCTCTCTCTCTCTCACGTTTGACTACAGTTCTACCTACTTTGAGATGGACAAAGGTTGGTTGACTCACACACACCCGTTGCACTACGATACAGTTGCTGGCTGTAGGACTTGTGATATGCTGATATTATAACCATACAGAGGTATAAGGACGTTTTGGTCAAGGATATGGATGGGTTTAATGCCTACACATCCGAGGCCACTGAGGCACCCAACGCTCAGATACTGTTCATCTGAGGAGGTTGTGTTTTATTCCTAATCCAAACCACCTAGGTTGACCGGCTAGATAATAAATGACGTGTGACACAGACAGACAGCAGACCAGGATAATAAACACGTGTGACCGAGCACCTGCACACAACTAAATCCCCACAAAGGTTCAACCGCCAGACTCGTCAAAGCCAGGCCGACACACACCTGCGCTCTGATTACAGAGAAGCAAGCAAGCAGCTAAACTGAGAGCACATCACATTTGTTTGTTACAGTGGTCCTCTGTAGCTCTGTTGGTAGAGCATGGCGCTTGCAACGCCAGGATTGTGGGTTCAATTCCAGGGACCGACTGTATGTAAAAATGTATGCACACGTGACTGTGAGTCGCTTTGGATAACAGTGTCTGCTAAATGGTGTGAATCTTACTATTATATCATATAATAACAGGGGCTAGTGTGATATAATCCAGCTGTCTCAAGTTGGCTGGATGTCCTTTGGCTGGTGGCCATTCTTGATACACACAGAAAACTGTTGAGCGTGGAAAAACCAAGCAGCGTTGCAGTTCTTGACACAAACCGGTGCGCCTGGCACCTACTACCATAACCCCGTTCAAAGGCACGTCAATCTTTTGTCTTGCCCATTCACCCTCTGAAAGCTACACATACAGTACACAATACATGACTCAAATGTCTAGAGGCTTCATCTACACTTATTGAAGTGGATTTAATAAGTGACATCAATAAGGGATTATAAGGGATTATAGCTTCCAGCTGGATTCATAATGTTTTGTACACTCAGTGTATGTGTACACGAACACTCAAATGTGATTGGATTTGCTTTAGGCACAGTAATAAAGTATGCAGCAGGCCTACTATGGTTTCTTTTATTGTATGGTATGGTATCAGACAAGGTTTCCTGCTGTTGGCCAGGTTGAGTCCTCTGAAGAGGGGATAGTTTGACTATGAAGTACTATAGTGTACTATGTAATGATATCAGTATACTATCTAATGACATAGTATTACTATGTGTGGAATGAGGTGAGCCTACTTTCCGTCGGCTAGGTTGTGTCCTACGAAGGGGGTGGGGGGGGGGGGGGGGGGGGTACTTTCATATAGAGTGCTAAAGAGTACAGTAGAACTTTAGGGTATTATATGTCAAAATATTAGACAGGTGAACATACTAATACTGATGTAATACGTACTTTCCGTCAGCCAGGTTGAGTCCTCTGAAGAGAGGGTAGTCCTCTGGGCTGGGTTTGCCTGTGTGGTCCTCATACAGGAAGACAGGGGAGCGTCCCACCTCTACCCCCAGCTGCTGGATGCCCTGCTCGTTATACACAGACAAGAGGAAGGACTGGGAGCCCTTCTTAGGCTTCACCGTAGCCAGGATGGAGAAGTCCTCAGGGAACACGTCAGCTGGGGAGGGGGGGAGAGAGAGAGAGAGAGAGAGAGAGAGGGAGGGAGTGAGTGAGAGAGAGAGAGAGGGAGAGAGGGAGGGAGGGAGAGAGGGAGCGCGAGAGGGAGGTTATAATACACCAGTTCGTGTAACATGCTGAAAATGGAGAGACAGAGGACCACACATCTACCTGGGTTTCATGAAAAGCCTTGTTTTCAAGAGAGCAACACTAAGTCAAATCCAAATGTACAGTCCATCAATAAAATGGTGTGCTGCACTGAAACTGTACTATCGTAAACCTTCAAAGGCACACAGTCCAGAAATGGTAATGTACTGAACCAGACAGAGGAAACAGGGGAGGATGATGAACACGGGACAGAGGAGACGACAAAGTCTGGGACAGAGGAGACCGGGGAGACGTCGTAACAACGTCTTGGAGAGTCTAAAGCAAACAAGAGCTCTCTCCAACCCTCCACTACTGCCCAGAGTACTGAACAGATACACCACAGAGATGGGAGGGATGGAGAGAGAGAGAGAGAGAGAGAGAGAGGAGAGAGAGAGAGAGAGAGAGAGAGAGAGAGAGAGAGAGAGAGAGAGAGAGAGAGAGAGAGAGAGAGAGAGAGAGAGAGAGAGAGAGAGAGAGAGAGAGAGAGAGAGAGAGAGAGAGAGAGGGACAGGAAGGAATACACGGTAATGAGAAGAGCATGTGGTCCCTGGGTGGCTGTCGAAAACACTTTCCCACTTTCCCAAACCCCTCTCCTCCTCTCCAAGACCTGATCCATACACCAGACATAGCGACTGAGACGGGGCGCAAGAGGGACTAAAGGAGTACTTACAGTACAACAAAACACATGGGATAAACAAAAGTGAAAAAAAGGGGAGGGGGGACTCTCACCCTCTTGAGGAGCACCCGCCTCCCACTTACCTTCATCCCTCCCTCCATCACCACATCTGCACGCCTAGTTTAACCTCTCCCTCCATTTTGTGAACGCCAGCCACATCTGTGAGACATATGGCCCGAGAGCAAGGCCTTGTGGGACAATCTCAGCCCACCAACAAGGGGGAGGAGGGCCTTGCTTGCTTGCTTGCTTGCTGTGTCACCGCTCATCGCTCCCACGACTAGAGAGCTGCTTTTGTTTGAAGGGGAAATGAGAGAAGCAGCCTGCATGATTAACCATCATGACTGAATGAAGTCTTAGCATGTCAGTTGTTTTAGCAGAGTGGGTTTCTAACTACAAAAGCAGAATCTGAGATTGGAGCGACATTTAAGGAGTACTACTAAACTAGCATATTTTTTGGGGGGGGGATATATTTGGTCATTTAGACTGAGGCTGAGGTTAGTAAATTCTGCAGTTGAGAAGTAAAATAGTCCTATAGAGTTGGACACATCTCTCCATTTATTTTCTAAGCTGACACTTTAAGGAACTCCAGACTAATTGCTCCTAGTCTGGGAAGGGAAGATCTTTCCAGAACATTTGGACCAGACAGTAAAAGAGAAGCTAGAACCGGGGCTGTGGTTGCTGTGGTTTTGTAGCACCTCACAGGCCCTAACCCCCTCCCCTAGTAATGGAACCCAGGCTGTGGTCACCGTGGAAACTCAGCATTAAAGCGTCTCTGAGACAGACAGCCAATCAGAGGGCTTCGGAGGATAAGGCGCCGTGACTTCGGAGCAGTGGGTAGGTTCTGGAGCCTGAGGTTAGGAAGGAGCAGAAAGTCACTGGAGAGAGAGAGAGAGAGAGAGAGAGAGAGAGAGAGAGAGAAAGGGGGGGGGGGGAGAGGAAAGAGAGGAGTGGAAGGAGCTCTAGTCACTGATGGAAAAGTCTGGTTCTCATCATTTTCTCTTTTCTCCACTTTCTCTCTCTCCTTGTTGTCTGTCAATCTCTCTCGTTCGAGCTCTATCTGTTTCTCTTCCTCCCTCAGTAAAGACAGAAAGACAGGCGTATAATATCTTCATGCGGTGTCCACGCGTCTTGGCGGTGCATTCCAGAGGAATTCTCTTGGGCTCAGAGGGAGAGTTCGCAGCGGCCGCTTGAGTTTGAGTGGCAGACGCTTTGAGAGCCAAGCAGAGCAGAGCACGACACGAGAAGAAGAAGAGAGATAGGCAGGTGAGAGCAGGCTACAGTAAGAGTTGCCAACTTGCCACTGGTGCAATCCTGTACCACTTAGCTCAGCTGCAGGGAACTAGAAGAGAGGGGAGGAGGAAGAGAGCAGCACAGGGTGCGGCAACATCGGGAGCGCTCGCTCATGAGCGGAACGATGAGACGTCCATTGATATACTTCAGCAGACGCTCTTATCCAGAGCGACTTACAGGAGTGCCTTGCTCAACGGCACACAGACAGATGTTTTAACCGGTAGGCTACATGCCGCGCAGAGTGACAGAAATAGTTTTAGGGTGACAAAAAGAGATGAGAAAGAGAAAGGGGGAGACAGAGAGAATGTAGAAGGCTGGGTTGACTCATTCCTTATTAACACAAAAACACAGAATTCTTTATTTTCCGAAAGGGCACTGTTACACGACGGGGGCTGCAGTCACTGCAGTTGGATCTCAGCTCTGCTGTGTTTATGAACCGTCTCCTCTCCTCCTTAACTCTAGGGACCTTTCACCCGGCTGTTACCGTGGGGACTGACATGGCTTCAGAGCACTTTCACCATGAGAGGGATCCAACTAGCGGCAGGAGGAGGAGAGGAAAAGGAGGAAGGAAAGTGGAGGAGACAGAGAAAGGGAGAACATTTTCATATGTCCGAGCCAATTCTCCTGTCTCTCTTTGGCTGTTAATAGACATGGTTATTACAGGCTCCTGTGTTCAGGAGGAACGTCCTCCTTCCTGACCCCCTGACGCCCACACTGGGCCACCATGGGACTGGATGACCCCTACTGCAGACTGTACACATAGGTGTGTGTGTGTGTCTGTTTAACTGTCCTTCTGGGTACCAGACATTTTGCCGGTCACCACAAGGAAAAATTATATTTTTGGCTTAGGGGTTAGGTTTAGGGTTAGGAGTTACAGTTAGGTTTAGGAGTTAGGGTTAGGGGTTACAGTTAGGAGTTAGGGTTAGGTATAGATTTAGGGTTAGGGGTTAAGGTTAAGGTTAGGCTTAGGGTTAAGGTTAGGGTTAATGGTTAGGTTAAGGTTCAGGTTAGGGTTAGATTTAGGGTTGAGGGAAAATAGGATTTAGGATGGGAATCAATTCTTTGGTCCACACAAGGATGGCAATACAAAACTGTGTGTGTGCGCGTGTGTGTGAGAAAGAGAGAAAGAGAAAAAGAGGGAGAGACTAGAACTACTGGCAATGATTTACTATAAAGCAAATGATTGGTTCCCAAATGCTGTCTAAAATTGGGTATTTTTCCACACCATGAGGATAACTGGTGCCAGGCCTCTCAGTAAGTGTGTGTGACAGAATGTGTGTGTGAACGTGTCTGAGAGAGAGGAGGGTGGTGGTGGGAATGGTAAAAGTAGCAGCAGCCGCAGTACTGGAGCCGGTGGCAAACAGGCTGGTTTACCCTGGCAGCGCCACCTACCTACAGCGTCAGACAGGAAAAATCTGGAAAAGTCTGGGAATGCCAGACCTCAAAGACAAAGGCTCTCTGAGATTACTCCCTGACCCCCCTCCCCAAACAGCAAATCAGATGACTCCCAGACACCCCTACCAGCCAATCAGGCGCTGTGGATGACTTACATCCTGTTTCAGCATACAATCAGTGTGATGGGTAATTAGTAAAGTAAATGTATAAGTAACAGTAAAATGTCAGTAAAATAACATTACATTTGAGCAATTCCTCCACTTAGGACAGTTTAATTGGTGCATGATTATAATTAGGCCATACTGGCACAGATCAGCTGGATAAGTGCTGTAGCTAATAGCTGTGTTCAGTAGTTACTGGTTAAAGAGGGGAGATCAGTTTGGTTTGCCACTGTGTCTCCGGTTTCGCTGTGCTGGCATACCTCTGTGTTTAACTCCACACATCTGCTCTGCACTCATTCCCCTTTCCATCTCAGTTTTTTCACCCTTCCCCCAAACCGTACGGCACTTCTAAAAAAACACTCAAAGCTCAGACCCAGGGGGCGGAATGAGGGAGCCTGGGCAGTGATTAGCTCTGCCAGCTGTCAGTTAGTGTGCTCTGCGTCCAGGTAGGTCAGCTTGTAAAAGTGAGATAATGAGTCTACCTTTCAGCACTGGCTTCATAAGACCCCTCTTCAACATGAAACGAGCAACACTACACATGGATTGACTAAGGGAATGTACATAATCGAAGAGGATGATGATGATGTGTGTGTGTGTGTGTGTGTGTGTGTGTGTGTGTGTGTGTGTGTGTGTGTGTGTGTGTGTGTGTGTGTGTGTGTGTGTGTGTGTGTGTGTGTGTGTGTGTGTGTGTGTGTGTGTGTGTGTGTGTGTGTGTGTGTGTGTGTGTGTGTGTGTGTGTGTGTGAGAAAGAGAGAGAGAGAGAGAGAGAGAGAGAGAGAGAGGAGGAGAAGGAGGTAGGTAGGTAGGTAGGTGGGTCCAGTTGAAAGATTAGACGGTAACGAGCAGCAAGTCACCTCTAAAAAGCAAAGGTAGAACATCCGTATTAATCAATCGGACTCTCGTCAGACAGACAGACAGAAAGACTGACATCAGTGTTGCGGAATGATGACGTGGCTTTCCTCAGCTTGTCCATGAGCCATTGCATCTTCTCTTTAAGCCGAACGGATATCACTGCTTTCTCTTTGGGTGTGGGGGCCACTCATTGTTTCTCCTCCAAACCGGGGAGTGTGAGTAGTGAAGAAGGTAGGAAGAAGAAGAGAAAGAGGAGAGGGAAGAATTGAGAGGAGACCACCCAGCTACTACAGCCCCGACCATGTGCAGGGATCCCAAGACATAGCCAGCCACTGTGCGATAAATGTCACTGTGTGGGAGTGGTGGTTGGACTACATCACTCTTTCCTTACAGTTTGTAGCCCACTGATGTTGCCAATTGCTCACCCTGGCTAACCCTACTGAGTGTGAGAGAGAGACACCTACAGATAGGGTTGCAAAGGGAGGGTATATTAGGGGAGAGTGGGGTAAGTTGAGCCACCCTTGTTTCTAGGGAAACCATACACAAAATGTATCATTTGACCAAATATTTAGGTAGAGGTCATCATTTAATGGAGTCTGTGAAGAAAGAAACCACATGGAAACAGTGGTAAGCAAGTTAGATTAAAAAAAACGTATTTTCACCAATAAATTAATTTATTGTGTTAGATGTTTGTATCTAAACCAAAGCAGATCATTTAAAAATGGTTCTATGCATCAGTTGGGGACTCTATAAGCTTCACTATGAGGGCATAAAACTAGCATGAAAGTGCATCCTTGTAGCTGTGTGGGATAATATAGTGAAAATGTTGGCCTTGGGGTAAGTTTAACCAATGTCCATGGGGTAAATTGAGACAATGGTTGGAACAATGGCAAGTTCAAGTTACGCAAATGTAAGTGTTTCGCTGGGATCAATGCCTTATTGCTGGGGTATGAGGATGACAACAGGGCGCTGCCTATGTTCAAAGTGTTTTAAAAAGTACAAAGTGTTTGTTAGGTATTAAGCCTGTGTTTACACGATGCTTAAATGATTAAAACACACAAAAAAAGCTACTGTGATTGTGTTGAATTGTGTTTGGGAAATAAAGACGAACGTGGTATTAAAAAGGGAGTGGTAATATTTCATTCAGTACAGAAATGTGTAGGCGGCTTAACTTACCCTGTCCAGCCGCTCAACTTACCCAATGCCCCGGGGTAAGTCGTGCGAAGAGACCACTTTTTTTTGGGGCAAACCATGTTTTCAAAACTGTAATGTTCACATGAATTCAAAATGGCCATAGATGACCTTTGAATCACCAAAATGCTGAAGAATCCAGGAACGTTCTGGAAAATGACTGGTAGTCTGACCAGTAGAGGTATGTACATGTTGAGAAAGCCAACTGTCCTGCTGGTCTGTTCTTTCAGACTATTTACAATCCCCCCGATGAGAAGATGGGAAATCGCCACAGTACAGAAGCTCTCTGTTTCAGCCTCTCCGACTGCTAATAATTAATCACTTATTCCACGTGTTTACTTAATTATAGCATGTCTACACTCGTTATTTTCCAGCTCACAGCTCACCCTCGTAAAATGTGGGTATGAGACAACATGTTCCCTAATCAAAAGGTGTTGTTGATTACATGATTTGGATGATCTGTAATGATCAGTCAGCATGAGCACGGGTGTTTGGGGACGTTGCAGGATGTCACAGTCACAATAAATCAGGCTTAGAGCCAAAGTCAAAGCTTAGTAGTATAAAGAGAAGGAACTGGACCAAATGATGTCATTCCTGCCTTCTGGAAGATATTAGCTCTCTCTCTCTCATATATATATATATATATATATATACACACACACAGTTGAAGTCAGAAGTTTACATACACCTGAGCCAAATACATTTAAACTCAGTTTTTCACTATTTCTGACTAGTAAAATGTAGGTCAGTTAGGATCACCACTTTAGTTGAAGAATGTGAAATGTCAGAATAATAATAATAATAGATTTATTTCAACTTTTATTTCTTTCATCACATTCCCAGTGGGTCAGAAGTTTACATACACTCAATTAGTATTTTGTAGCATTGCCTTTCAATTGTTTGACTTCAATCAAACATTTTGGGTAACCTTCCACAAGCTTCCCACAATAAGTTGGGTGAATTTTGGCACATTCCTCCTAACAGAGCTGATGTAACTGAGTCAGGTTTGTAGGCCTCCTACTCGCACACGCTTTTTCAGTTCTGCCCACAAATTTTCAATAGAATTGAGGTCAGGGCTTGTGATGGCCACTCCAATACCTTGACTTTGTTGTCCTTAAGCCATTTTGCCACAACTTTGGAAGTATGCTTGGGGTCATTGTCCATTTGGAAGACCCATTTGCGAACAAGCTTTAACTTCCTGACTTATGTCTTGAGATGCTGCTTCAATATATCCACATAATTTTTCTACCTCATGATGCCATCTATGTGCCATCTCTTTTGTGAAGTGCACCAGTCCCTCCTGCAACAAAGCAGGAGGGACCTCCAAACATAACGATGGTCATTATGGCCAAAAGGTTATATTTTTGTTTCATCAGACCAGAGGACATTTCTCCAAAAAGTACGATCTTTGTCCCCATGTGCAGTGGCAAACTATAGTCTGGCTTTTTTTATGGCGGTTTTAGAGCAGTGGCTTCTTCCTTGCTGAGCAGCTTTTCAGGTTATACTGATATAGGACTCGTTTTACTGTGAATATAGATACTTTTGTACCGGTTTCCTCCAGCATCTTCACAAGGTCATTTGCTCTTGTTCTGGGATTGATATGCACTTTTCACACCAAAGTACGTTCATCTCTAGGAGACAGAACGCGTCTTCTTCCTGTGCGGTATGACGGCTGCGTGGTCCCATGGTGTTTATACTTGCGTACTATTGTTTGTACAGATGAATGTGGTACCTTCAGGCGTTTGGAAATTGCTCCCAAGGATGAACCAGACTACAGGTCTACCATTTCTTCTGAGGTCTTGACTGGTTTCTTTTGATTTTCCCATGTCATGCAAAGAGGCACTGAATTTGAAGGCATTTCTTGAAAAACATCCACAGGTACACCTCCAATTGACTCAAATTATGTCAATTAGCCCATCAGAAGCTTCTAAAGCCATGACATTAAGCTGTTTAAATGCCCAGTCAACTTAGTGTACATAACCTTCTGACCCACTTGAACTGTGATACAGTGAATTATAACTGAAATAATCTGTCTGTAAACAATTGTTGGAAAAATTACCTGTGTCATGCACGAAGTAGATGTCCTAACCGACTTGCCAAAACTATAGTTTGTTTACAATAAATTTGTGGAGTGGTTGAAAAATGAGTTTTAATGACTCCTACTCCTATGACTCCTACACCTAAGTGTATGTAAACTTCCGACTTCAACTGTATATATATATATATATATATATATATATATATATATATATAAATCAAATCAAATTTTATTGGTCACATATACATGGTTAGCAGATGTTAGTGTGAGTGTAGCGAAATGCTTGTGCTTCTAGTTCCGACAATGCAGTAATATCTAACAAGTAATCTAACAAATTCACAACGACTACGTTATACACACAAATGTAAAGGATGAGTAAGAATATGTACATACAAATAGGCAAGATGCAGTAGATGGTATAGAACAGTATATACATATGAGATGAGTGATGTAGGATATGTAAACATTAAATAAAGTGCCATTATTTAAGGTGACTAGTGATACCTTTATTAAGTAAATTCATTAAAGTGGCCAGAGATTATTTGAGTCTGTATGTTGACAGCAGCCTCTCTATGTTAGTGATGGCTGTTTAACAGTCTGATGGCCTTCAGATAGAAGCTGTTTTTCAGTCTCTCGACCCCAGCTTTGATGCACCTGTACTGACCTCGCCTTCTGGGTGATAGCGGGGTGAACAGGAAGTGGCTCGGGTGGTTGTTGTCCTTGATGATCTTTTTGGCCTTCCTGTGACATCGGGTGGTGTAGGTGTCCTGGAGGGCAGGTAGTTTGCCCACGGTGATGCGTTGTGCAGACCTCACTACCCTCTGGAGAGCCTAGCGGTTGAGGGGGGTGCAGTTGCCATACCAGGTGGTGATACAGCCCGACAAGCGAAATTTCTTCAGCCTCCTGAGGTTGAAGAGGTGCTGTTGCACCTTCTTCACCACGCTGTCTGTGTGGGTGAACCATTTCAGTTTGTCCGTGATGTGTACGCCGAGGAACTTAAACTTTCCACCTTCTCCACTACTGTCCCGTCGATGTGGAATGCTCCCTCTGCTATTTCCTGAAGTTCACAAACATCCCTTTTGCTTTGTTGATGTTGAGTGAGAGGTTATTTTCCTGACACCACACTCCGACGGAACTCACCTCCTCCCTGTAGGCCGTCTCGTCGTTGTTGGTAATCAAGCCTACCACTGTAGTGTCGTCTGCAAACTTGATAATTGAGTTGGAGACGTGCATGGCCATACAGTCATGGATGAACAGGGAGTACAGGAGAGGGCTAAGAATGCACCCTTGTGGGGCCCCAGTATTGAGGATCAGCGGGCGGAGATGTTGTTTCCTACCTTCACCACCTGGTGGCGGCTCATCAAAAAGTCCAGGAACCAGTTGCACAGGGCGGGGTCGAGACCCAGGGCCTGAGCTTAATGACGAGTTTGGAGGGTACCACTGCACTTTCCATTTCTTAAATTTCTGGAATCTTAAAAGTATTTTTTTATATATTTTATTTTCCCCCCTTTTTTGTGGTATCCAATTGTGTTTAGTATTTACTATTATTGTCTCATCGCTACAACTCCTGTACGGGCTTGGGAGAGACGAAGGTCAAAAGCCATGCGTCCTCCGAAACACAACCCAACCAAGACGCACTGCTTCTTAACACAGCGCGACTCCAACACGGAAGCCAGCCGCACCAATGTGTCGGAGGAAACACGGTAGCACCTGGCTACCTTGGATAGCGCGCCCTGCACCCGGCCCACCACAGGAGTCGCTGGTGCGCGATGAGACAAGGATATCCCTACCGGCCAAGCCCTCCCTAACCCGGACGACGTTAGGCCAATTGTGCTTCGTCCCATGGACCTCCCGGTCACGGCCGGCTGCGACAGAGCAGAGTCTCTGGTGGCATAGCTTGCGCTGCGATGCAGTGCCGTAGACCACTGCGCCACCTGGGATTCTGGAATGTATTTTTCAAAGGTTCTACTATGCTTCCGATGTTGTTCCGTAAACGCAACGCGCAACAATTTTACTGAGTTACAGTTCATATAAGGGTTAGGTTTGTGGTTGGTCCTTCCTAGAGTGTTGCTTGAGACTATTTCATTAGGCTGTAAGTAAACAGAAGAGAAGCCCAAGTTTAAGCTTTTAGCCTCTATATTGATGTCAAAGTCAACAGAACTTGTTTGGAGAGCATTGTGTCTGAACTCAGCTCTGGATTAAGCCTTTAAGAAAACCCTTGATGTGGATCAAACATCCGCTTGGCCAAGCCTCCTCAAGGCCTCTTCTAGGCCGCTCAAAGAAATGCTGTGATCAGGGAGACATTCTTCACACACTTGGCTGTCAACCAACTGGATTTTCAGTCAATTTAACTCGCAAGAATGGGATTTGAGGATTTTCTCTCTCTGCCCCCTACTGCCGAATCCGATCCCCCTCTCCCACACACACACTTGTTTAGAGCTTGCAAGAAGCTCACTTTACTGTACTTGTGCATGTGACATTAAAAACGTTTTCCAACTCTTTCAGTCGACCACTTGAAATGCTTGGGAATTTTCAATAACACATTCCAGAAAAATTGGTCTTCTGAGAAATTGGGCTTCTGGGCTTCTGTCTGGGTGACACTGTTTGACAACTTTCATAAATAAATAAATATGCCGGCCTAACCCAGAATGCAATAGGAAGAGATGTTGGCTAGCTAGCACATCTCTCTGAGCGACAGTAACCAGGATGCACCAGAGTGAGAGAAAGAAAATATAAAACAGACTAAAAGAAAGTACAAAGTAATGAAAAAGCAGCAGAGAGAGAGAGAGAGAGAGAGAGAGAGAGAGAGAGAGAGAGAGAGAGAGAGAGAGAGAGAGACACAGAGAAAGAGAGAGAGAGAGAGAGAGAGAGAGAGAGAGAGAGAGAGAGAGAGAGAGAGAGAGAGAGAGAGAGAGAGAGAGAGAGAGGGTATAAGACAAAGAGAAAAAAAGAGGGGAGAAAGAGAGGGAGAAAGCAAGGATAGAGAAAGAGAGGGCTGCTGTGGACCACAGAACAGTAAGCCAGAGCCACGTCAGCACAATAGAAGGGAAGGAAGAGTGGAACCCGCTCCTCCCTCCCCTCTGTCCATCCCCCTCTGCCTCTCTCTCCATCCCGCCACCCCTTCCAGACCTAGGCATTTTTACTGGAGTATGATTCCCACTGAATATGAGCTTGAGGTTTCCAAAATGGAAGAATTAGTATGCCTCTATGATGGTCTGCCCCTCTCTTCTTTTTTTTCCCATTTTCTTCTTTCCTTTTTTCGTGTGTCTGAATTAGAAACAGAACGAGCTCCATCTTTATTCAATGCAGATGTGCACAGATGGAACAGACGTGAGGAAGATTGTAAAGAAAAATCGAGAGAGAGAGAGAGAGAGAGAGAGAGAGAGAGAGAGTCTGCGTGTGTTATGACCTGAGGAGGCTGGTGGGAGGAGCTACAGGAGGCTGGTGGGAGGAGCTACAGGAGGTCGGGTTCATTGTAATGGCTGGAATGGCATAAAAGGAATGAAGTTAAACATGTGGTTTCCAGACGTTTGATGTGTTTGATACCGTTCCATTTATTCCATTTCAGCCATTACAATAAGTCCCCCCCCCCCACCACCACCAGCCTCCTCTGGTTCTGAGGTATGGTGTTATACAGAGCTGATCTTGGCCGTTGGAGTAGAAATATCAGCCACTCAACAATAGTCATAATCATTTCACTGTACTTGCGCACGTGACATTAAAACTTGAGACTTGTAAGGCCAACAGGCTTGAAAAAACCACAACCTGACAGGTCTATAGAGTTTGGCTAAAGTTCAATCCAAACACTCCACCAGAGCTGAGGCTTACTGAAGTGAATTATGGCGCATGAAGCACAGAGGGATCGTGGGAGAGGTGGCGGTGAGAGACTGTGAGAGACTTGAAACACGCATGGCGTGCGTGTTTCAAGTTGAAAGTTTTAATGTCGCACGCACAAGTACAGGGAAATGCCTTTCTTGCCAGCTCTAACCCCAACATTGCAGTGAATAATAACAATGTATTACTCAAAAAAAGCACAAGAGAAATACGAAGAAAAAATACACAACAAAGTAAGTAAGTAAGTAAGCTTACTATATACAGAAAATATGTGTTTCTGAAAAGCAAAGAATATTGCAATTCCGAGAGTCCCGTTGGTAGCGAATCCGCGATCGGAGGTCATCCATCTTATTATTAAGTGTCCACAAGGGGCCAGTAGAATGGAGGGAAGAGGTGGCCAGTTTTCCCTTCGCCTTAATCTCAACAGGATCCCCCCCCTCTCTTGCCTCCGTAACGCCAGCGTTTCCTCTTGGGAAGCCCGAAAAATTGGGTTGGAATTACAGAGAGCCCTGGGCAGATGAGTCGAAGTAGAAGCCCGAATTGGGGTAATAAACTGGCGATCTGATGTTCAAGAGTTCTTGGCAGTTGGAAGAAATAATAGCTGATACGTTACCTGAAAATAGACTCAAATTAAACGACACAATAATCACAAGACAGCAAAGTTAGGTCGGAGCTTGCATAACAGTGGCCATCCAGTACGGCGCCATCTTATCTATGTGTGTGTGGGGTCTATGAGTGTGTCGGGGTCTATAGCGGTAGGTGAGTCTTCACATTTGGCCCACCCAATCTGCAGTGCTGTACACTATCATGTCATCATGACGCAACGGCCAATAAAACGGGTAGCTAGTTGGAAGGGGAACAGGTGGGAGGAAAAGAGACAGGTCTTTTGGGGGTCTTACTGCAGTCAGGGACTCCCCAGCCAGGTTAGGACATTACACCAGTGTTTTACAGTAGTTTTTATTTAATTTTTTATTATTGACTAGGACCGAGTTCATCTGAGTCAACGCCCAAAGGTAGGGAAGAGGCCATGAGCAGCCAATAGGAACAGACTTAGTAGAGGAGAGGCCACGAGCAGCCAATAGGAACAAACTTAGCTAGGTAGTATCTTTGGCATCCCACTAACAAGCATGAGATGATATTTCAGTGAACAAGGTCATCTGTACATTGGGGTAGTAGAGGGACGGGACGATCGGAGGGGATAGTGAGGAAGACATGAAAGAAAGGAACAGGTATCATTTCAGTTCAAAGGTCAAAGGAGATCAACCAATTAGTGAATGGTCATGGTCAGGTACTTACCAGGGTACAGTTGTTTGGTGGGGGCGCTGAGCTGGGCTTCTTTGGATACTCTGTAGGCCACATCGGCTCCTTTTGTTGACTTCCTATGCGCGCAGAAACCTGTCGTTTTTGTAACGCCGTCAGGTAAACTGGGAAAATCTAAAATCTTCAAGAGGTCCGCTGGCTCCACTACAGAGGGAAAGAGGGAGAGACAGATTGTAGGTTGGACTCACATAAAGACACTCATTTCAAATTCAGACTCACATCTCTCAATAATCACAATAAAGTATACCACAGCACAAATCCATGCCACCCACAGAGTTAAAAGCCCCCCACAACAGGAGAGACTGTCAGTATCCATTCCAAGTAAACCAATTATTCAGGCTGTAGACAGCTAAACAGATCCTCCTTTCACTAGCCATTAGCTGGTACCTGCTTAAAGTATAGTAGGTGCACTCCAGACCCCTTCTTTCTATCCAGTCCCCTCTGTGTGTCCTACACTCTAACCACAGATCTAGGATCAGATTCATGTGCCCAATTTCCAAATCTTAACCATTAGGGGGTTTAAAAAATCCGTACTTGAATAAGGGATAAAGGCAACTTCTATGCCAATTGTGTGGATGCAATGACGCACTAGAGCCATGACAGAGTCCATCTCTCCATCCATTCATCCACCACACACTAAAGCTCCAGCTGTCTCCCGCTTCCTTCCCAAAAACATGCAATTAGCACACTCTCAGGCAGGGCCTTGGGGTTTCCTCCGGAGCACTGCAGGGGTAGTAAAGGTGCAGGAGCAGGAGCAGCACGGTTGTGTCAGGACAGGGTGTGACATTTTGGTTGAACCCGTGACCTTACGCATGCTGGCCAAAATAACCCCAACAAGCCAAGAACAAACAGCTGTGTCGGACAGATGCTACACTGTAAGAAATTACTTAATAAAATGAAGGCAACACATTTACACAACGTCATTGAGTAAATGTGATGTCCTATTGAGTAAAAAAAAACTTGAACAAGTCGTTTGAATTTACACAAATAAAGTCCAGGGAATTAATACTAGCCATAAAATTTCGAGATAATATGATTCAATATGAGTTGAAGTTAAACAATTATTTAGTAAACCCAAAATATAAGTGTTCCACAAACGTTTCATGTTAAACATTGTGCAATGTATTTGACCATTCCCAATTTGAACCCACTTTGTTGAGCACAGTGCCCAGTCCACCAGCAGTAACGGGGTCAAACAGCAAGCGCTACAGGGTGTTGCATTTGCCTCTGTCATTAAGAATAGTGGCGGTGGGAAGGGGTCGTCTCATCATTGAACATCAATGTGCTTGACGAGTTCGATAGCCTTTTGTCATGAGCCATTAAACCTCTTGGTTACAACAAGCTGCTTAATACGAATATAGAAATCGACTTTTCTTTCTTCAAACATGCATACAAACGTTATGTAAAATAATCATAAAGTAAGAAATGGTTGAATTACCCACAATCATTTAAAAACGAAGCCACATGGCAAGTTGTTGCAAGAACTTAAAATGATTAAGTACAGAGAAATCGGATCAAATGTTTAGTAAATGAAATCACTTCAAATACTTCCTTAAATATTTTGGTAGAATGAAATGAACAAATATTTAGTTTACAGCGTACTGAAGCTGCAATGGTCTCTGCCTCAAGGCTGCTGCCCAGAGCATGGAACATAGGCCCAGTACTACTCAGAGCAGAGTCACACTGAAGGTCTGGAGACAGGAGAAGGGATGGGCCCATAAAGGGACCACATCGGGTCTAAGTGAGGGGTGCAGGGTGGTCAATACAAAATGGAGGTGATTTGAAGGTAGTAAAACAATAGAAGGAACCCTTCATTGCAAGGTTTTAAGAACCAAAACAAAGACAAAAGCACGCATTCTCTGGCGCTGTGTTTGCATTATTGTGTTCTGATGAACCCACTCCAGCAAGGCTGAGAAAAGCTCTCTTCAAATATTCACGCACACACACACACACAGGTAAAAACAGGGAGGATCGGGTGTCCGGTCAGACAGGACCACAGACACTTAATCAGTCTGTTCAGAGCGGAGTTTTCAATAGCCCCGACCATCTGAGAGAGGATGGAAAGAATGGAGGGAGGGAGCTCCACAACAGACTCCAGCTGGAGGTCATTACACAGGGCTCTCACATGCAGTACAGATCAATCAAAATAAACTACTCCAGCTCTTAACAAAATTCCAGATTCAAACAGACTACAGATACACATGACCATCGATCACCGTCACCCTCCACAGCTGTAGGGGGAATCATTTCCTTCATAACTTCCACATCCTCTACCGCCGATGATATCATTGCATCACTGTCAGCTAGCTCCAGAAAGCTTTGAAAATGTGAGCTCTTACAATATCTGAATCTGGACAGGAATCTGACCCATATCACACGCAGCACGAACAATCATCCCACACGCATACATGTAAACACACCCAACGACACTCACGGTAGATCAAAACGCAGACTGATACATACGGTATAAACACAGAAGGAGAGAGAGAGAGAGAGAGAGAGAGAGAGAGAGCTCTTTCATATGGGTGTGTGCTGATCACGAAGAGTAAAATAAGTGGGAATGGAGTCAGATGAAAGAATGCGAACTATGTGGTGATACCCTATCCAACTCTCTCCCTATCCAACTCTCTCTCGCTCTCTCTTTCTCTCCTGCCGTCTCTCAATTCAATTTAAATTCAAGGGGCTTTATTGGCATGGGAAACATATGGTTACATTGCCAAAGCAAGTGAAATAGATAATAAACAAACGTGAAATAAACAGTACATACATTTCAATTGTTGAATTATGTCTATATACAGTGTTGTAATCATGTGCAAATTGTTAAATTACAAAAGGGAAAATAAATAAACATAAATAACGGTGTTTGTTCTTCACTGGTTGCCCTTTTCTTGCGGCAAAAGGTCACAAAACTTGCTGCTGTGATTGCACACTGTGGTATTTCACCCAATACATATGGGAGTTTATCAAAATTGGATTTTGTTTTCGAATTCTTTGTGAGTCTGTGTAATCTGAGGGAAATATGTGTCTCTAATATGGTCATACATTTGGCAGGAGGTTAGGAAGGGTAGCTCAGTTTCCACCTCATTTGGTGGGCAGTGTGCACATAGTCTGTCTTCTCTTGAGAGCCAGGTCTGACTTCCGCGGCCTTTCTCAATAGCAAGGCTATGCTCACTGAGTCTGTACATAGTCAAAAATGTCCTTAATTTTGGGTCAGTCACAGTGGTCAGGTATTCTGCCACTGTGTACTCTCTGTTTAGGGCCAAATAGCAATCTAGTTTGCTCAGGTTTCTTTGTAAATATATTTGTAGAATTCTGCATGCAATTTGGTGTTTGTCCCATTTTGTGAATTCTTGGTTGGTGAAGACCATAAATGCAACCATAAATGCAAGGGTTCTATAACTGATTCAATATTTTTTTTTTTACCAGATCCTAATTCGTATGTTGAATTTTATGTTCCTTTTGATGGCACAGAAGGCCCTTCTTGCCTTGTCTCTCAGATCGTCCATAGCTTTGTGGAAGTTACCTGTGGAATTTATATTTGTGGTCCTGGCAACTGGACCTTTTTTGTAACACCATTATTTTTGTCTTACTGACATTTACTGTCAGGGCCCAGGTCTGACAGAATCTGTGCAGAAGATCTAGGTGCTGCTGTAGGCCCTCTTTGTCTGGGGACAGAAGCACCAGATCATCAGCAAACAGTAGACATTTGGCTTCAAATTCTATAAGGGTGAGGCTGGGTGTTGATATATATGTTGAAGAGGGTGGGGCTTAAGCTGCATCCCTGTCTCACACCCCGGCCCTGTGGAAAGAAATGTGTGTCTTTCTTGCCAATTTATGTGATATCTTTTTCCCCCAACACCAGTTTCCATCAATTTGTATAGCAGACCCTCATGCCAAATTGAGTCGAAAGCTTTTTTGAACTCAACAAAGCATGTGAAGACTTTTCCTTTGTTATGGTTTGTTTGTTTGTCAATTAGGGTGTGCAGGGTAAATATGTGGTCTGTCATGTGGTAAAAAGCCAATTTGACATTTGCTCAGTGCATTGTTTTCGCTGAGGAAACGTACGAGTCTGCTGTTAATGATAACGCAGAGGATTTTCCCAAGGTTGCTGTTGACCCATATCCCCCGGTAGTTATTGGGGTCAAATTTGTCTCCACTTTTGTGGATTGGGGTGATCAGTCCTTGGTTCCAAATATTAGGGAAGATGCCAGAGCTGAGGATGATGTTAAAGAGTTTAAGTATATACAATTGGAATGTGTGGTCTGTATATTTCATTTAGGATACCATCAACCCCACAGACCTTTTTGGGTTGGAGGGTTTGTATTTTGTCCTGTAGTTCATTCAATGTAATTGGAAAATACAGTGGGTTCTGGTAGTCTTTAATAGTTGATTCAAATATATGTATTTCATCGTGTATATGTTTTTTTCTATTTGTTCTTTGTTATAGAGCCAAAAAGATTGGATAAGTGGTTTATCCATACATCTCCATTTTGGATAGATATGTCTTTGTGTTGTTGTTTGTTTAGAGTTTTCCAAGTGGTTATATTCTATGGATTCTTCAATTACATTCTTCTTTTTCTGTAGTGTATTTCTGTATTGTTTTAGTGATTCACCATAGTGAAGGCTTAGGTTTTCTGGGTCTCTATGTTTTGGGTTGGATAGGTTTCTCAATTTCTTTCTTAGGTTTTTTTCATTATTCATCAAACCATTTGTCATTGTTGTTAATTTTCTTAAGTTCTCCTCTCTCCCTCATTATCCAAACCCTTCCCTTGTTTCCTCTATCATCTGGGGGGGGGCTGATTAGTGTCACACTTTTGCCTCAGCCCCAGCTAACACACCTGGCTCCAATAATCAACTAATCATGATCTACAGTTAAAAATGTAATTAGTTTAAATCAGGTGTGTTTGGTAGGGATGGGGGAAAGGTGTGACACCAATCAGGCTCCCCGAGGACTGGAATTACCCAGGCCAGATAGAGAATGACTATCACTGGCATTTCTGACTGACTGAAATGTGATAGCTCGTCTAAAAGACCTCTACTACAGTCTGATAGTTCCCCCCTGTCAAAATGAAGTGAAACATAAACTTACATCAACACTAGTCAAAAAAAATTGTAAAACAAAACTATTTTGAGAGACAATACCTCTGAAATCCTATCCACATGAGTCTCCAGAGGACATACTGTATCTACAAGAATAGAATACCCTGTGAACGCATGAACCTGCTCTACCTTTTCTCTAGGGCAATTTGGGAATGCTGCCTGCCATTCTCATACTGCTCCCTGTCAATCCCATACCACCACACTGTTTATCTTCAACCTGCCAACAGCCCAGAGCCCGTCGGTCTCCCGGGAAACCCACAGCCACAAGGCCCATGGGAGGAGGCCCGATATGGGCGGAGGTGGAGTGGGATGAAACCTCACGACAGCCACCACAGAAGAACACTGAGAGATTGCTAGGGCCACTGGGCATCACATCAAGACAGAACTGTCACACACATAGACACACATGCACTCACTCCCATAGTTTACACATGTGCGGGCACACACCAATGCATAGTCTCTTTCTATAAGTGAAAAAAACGTGAAACATAGAGTAGAAAGTTGTCTGAAACATAGCAAAATATGTCAATCTGACCACTCACACACTCCTCCGTTCATCATCATGAAACCCCACCTAATTCAATATCTTCAGGGCATCCCTCTCTCTCCTGATTACACAGTGGCTGAACACAGTGGCGTCTGTCTATAACCCTCAAGTCTAACTTGATGTGAACAATTACCATCTGAAAACACCCAAACCCACTGAGCTCTCATAGTAACAACAGGCTTTAGTTAAACACCCAAAAATCACTTAGGACCTTGTGTTAGGTATAGGGTAACCTTGAGGTAGGAACTTCTGTATAAGCTAGCTCAATCAAATCAATTGGACCTTGTAGTAGGAGGTACGTAGCAGAATACATTCAAATCCACTGAGTCACACTCAGTGTGACTGGCTATACTTTCTTCTAGCCAACGTTATGCCAGCGTGTTTTACAGTAACTAGTGTCTGGTGAATGTCGGGTGTCTTAGTCTGTCGTTTGTCTTCTAGCCATATCCTCCATTCCCCTCTCCTCCCTGTCTCTGTTAAGTCCTCAGACAGCCACCATTCATCCAGACTGACCCCACTGCCGATCCAGGGCTCCCCACATCCATATAAGGACATAATCCAACACACTTCCTGCTGCTAGGCGTCATGTGAATATGGTAGTCAAAGAGTTCAACTTTAGTTGACTTGCTGACGCTCAAAACCACTCCCCCCCCCCACACTGTTACCACAACTGAGCAAGGATAGCTATAGGTTCCTCTAGCCCAGCATCGGCACTACATCTTATTAGGGTTGTCGATAGGCGCCAATTACAAGATACTATCTGGGACAATACAGAGAAAACAAATCAGGCCAAACTCTTTGGTCCTTTAAAAACCTGCTGTTTGTAAAAAAATATGATGTTCTACAGCTTGGACAATAAATAAATGTTACTCTGGATGACAACATAATGATGTTTGTTTCTGACATTAGGGCTGTTTCCCTTAAAGGAGGTAAATTCGCTTTGCGTTTGGTTTCCTTGCCACGTAACTAACGAGTATCGCGATACTGGTTATCATCCCAGCCCTACAAGATACCAAATCAATAAATAACCGATATACTTGTTAAAGGTCCCGTCCAACTCCACTCTGCAGTTCCAGAAGCCATAGCCATTTAACATGGTTATATCTACCCCTCCTGAACTTAGAAGCATGTGTCTGTCTGTTAGGCTTAGCTAGGCAGGGTCGAGGTTGAAAATATTGTGGAGGGTTGGCTCTCCTTTCACTCAATTTTAAAGGCAGGAGTGTGTCTACTCTACAGAGTAAATAACTACAATGAGCAAACAGCTAGTACAAGCTTCCATTAGCAATTGGGGAATTAGCTAACAGCTGCAGTTAGCTAACAGCTCTATACTTAGCAAACAGCCACAACATTTCACACTGACAGCAGCAATTAGCTGATGACTGCAATTACTTTAGAGAAAAAGTGTGACTGGCTCCAATGGAGAGACCAACTAGCCATCGGACTACCTCAGTAGTAGCACTATGGTACCGTAGCATATAAGTCTAAGTGATTAAATAATGTCTGAAATGACACCCTATTCCCTACAGTATAGGGCACCACGAGTCACATAGGGCTCTGATCAAAAATAATGTAGGCTATATAGAAAATGGGGCGGGGATGATGCCAGTATCAAATCAAATCAAATTGTATTTGTCACATACACATGGTTAGCAGATGTTAATGCGAGTGTAGCGAAATTCTTGTGCTTCTAGTCTAGTCAGAACTAGACGCTAGGTTGATGCTAGATGTGCCTGTAAAATAGTCCAGTCATGGCTCTATCTGAGGCCATCTTCCTTTCCGAAATTAGACGACCCCCATCAACAGAGTCATGGATTTTTCTAGCTAACAATTCCAAAACTACTACCTTATACACATAAGTGTAAAGGGATAAAGAATATGTACATAAAGATATATGAATGAGTGATGGTACAGAGCGGCATAGGCAAGATGCAGCAGATGGTATCGAGTACAGTATATACATATGAGATGAGTATGTAAACAAAGTGGCATAGTTTAAAGTGGCTAGTGATACATGTATTACATAAAGATGCAGTAGATGATATAGAGTACAGTATATACGTATACATATGAGATAAATAATGTAGGGTATGTAAACATTATATTAAGTAGCATTGTTTAAAGTGGCTAGTGATATATTTTATCACGATACTCGTTAGTATAGACTATGGGGCAACTATGGGGCAAAACAGACTGGGTTGGCTTAGATTGTTGACAACATGTCAAACATATTTAGTCAAAATATAAATACACTTGCGGAATGAGCACTTTTTTCCAAATGCATTGCTACAGTTGTTGGTTACCTAGCTAGTGAATTGTAGCCATATTACCATAGACGTAACATCAGTCACAACAACTCAAAACAAGACATGCTATAAAGAACTAGCTGAAACGAGCCACCTACGATTCCCCACACGGCAGCTCATTGTCATAGTTGCTAGCTATCTGGCCATCCAGTATCACAACAACACAGAGACTTCCGCCCCACTGAAGCATGCGCATCGTTTTCATAAGGTTGTCAGCTAACCCGGTGTATCACGGCAAGGAAAGAAAACGGAAAACTTGTTCGGGAAAACAGATCTTATGTTGGAAACCAACATCAATATAGTGTCATCCAGAGTCCCATAAATTTATTCTCCAAGCTGTAGCACACAATATTTTACTTACAGCAGATTTTTAAAGGACAGTTTGGTCTGCTTCGTGTTCAAATATTTGCCATAGGAAAAAAATATTGCGATACTGGTATGGTCGCAGCCCTAATTGACGACAGGGTATCATTTCAGATTTAGGCTACCCAACATAGCTGTGGCATATCATGTGAACTATAGTCATGACGTAAAAGAAGACATTGTTGCGTAAGTCATCGAGCAGTGCTTGGAGATGAAAATGAGGAGGAAGGGGAGGAGGAAGTTTGGTTGTGATCAGCCAGCCGACGCTAACCATGTCATGACCCCTGCGGAGGCCTGTTGGTTTTGCTAATCCTCTCTGACACAAACTAATCCGATACAAATCAGCAGCTTTTGGGGAGGAAGCCATGGTTATCAGGATACCCTCTCTCTTTCCCCTCCACCCGTAATCTCCCCTTTTCCTCTCCCTCTATCCAGCCGTCTACTCCTTTCACAATTTTTTATTTTATTTTACCTTTATTTAACCAGGCAAGTCAGTTAAGAACAAATTCTTATTTTCAATGACGGCCTGGGAACAGTGGGTTAACTGCCTGTTCAGGGGCAGAACGACAGATTTGTACCTTGTCAGCTCGGGGGTTTGAACTGACAACCTTCCGGTTACTAGTCCAACGCTCTAACCACTAGGCTACCCTGCCGCCCCCTCGTCTTTTCTTAATTTCCTCTCCTTCCTGATGGTTATTTTCTGCCTTGCTCTGATGCCCCGATGAGTCCCTGTGATAGAGGTATTCTCATCATTACATTGTGGTAAGGCAGGATGGGGTGGGGATGGGGTGTCCTACCCTCCTACCACTACTGGGAGGGGGAGAGGGGCAATTAGCTGCTTACTGGACAGGAGGGAAAGGTGGGTGACTTAACTTCTCCTTCTGTCCAGAGAGTAAAAACCCTACATACAGAAACATGTTTTTTTCAGTAGAAGGAAATGTTAGTTCCACTGACACAAGCACTGTCTGCTAAAACAGCTGGTATGGTGAAACATGTAATGGAAAAAACTCAAGTTCGGCAACCACACACACACCCAAACTCTGGTCACGCTTGCCTTACCTTCCTCCGACCCTCCTGAGGTAGCAGTAAACTACACCCAACACACAGGTATGGCTGTCAATCACACCTCATTAAGCTGAAGTGTTTGTCTACTTAGCGTGACGGCTCGCACGAGGGAGCAACACGATGGACCCCCAACTGAAGCTAGGGCCAGTGCGTTTCCCTTGGTAAACACAGGCTGACCGCAGCCCACACCTCCCAGAGAGGAGAGAGAGAGAGGTGCTGTTTGTGTGTGAAATTGACTGGGGCCGGGCAGGGTCCAGGGATGTCTTACTCTGCGACCAAAAAACTCGATAGAGCTGTCATTATTCAATATGCTCTTAAACAAATGAGGTGAATTGAGAATGTAATAATGCTCTGTCACCACCATCACAACCACAGAAAGTTGGATGCAGAATGGCTTTGCAACCATCAAACCGACCACTGGGTCATGGCTACAGTTGCCACAAAGAAACACCACAGAGTAGGGCAGTCTGGAACACAGCAGGGAAAAGAGCTAACTGACACACTATGACTGTAAGGGTCCAGGTGACACACACCTGTAGCCTTACAGTCATTGTCCAATTCAACTGCCCTTTCCTCACGGTCATCACAGATCAAAACAAGAGCCTGACTGTTTCACATGGTAGCGCTGAGCGCTTATTGCTTTTGGAGGTTGGTTTGATTCCGATTTCATTTATTTATTTATTTGTACATTAAATGCGCTGTGCATTATGTGGGTTGAATGCTGTAACGACACAGAATAAAACAATGAATGAAAGTCCCACGGTGGTAGTGATTGCCCAATTACTCACTTATTAACAATAATTTATTCACATTACTTTACTTTAATGAACTATTTCAGTTGTTGTGTAAAACATTTGTTTAATTTGACGACTTTATTATTTCATTTCAAGTCATCATCTCATCTCCATAGAGCTGCTGCCTACGCTGTCTGACACAATCACTATTTTAGTAGTTCTTCAGAGTGAATAAGGTATACTTTATGACTGCTAAATAACAAACTATCAATCACTTCAGAGGTGTCTAACTCATTCCAAGGAGAGCTCAGTGTCTGCAGGTTTTAGTTTTTTCCTTTCAATTAAGACCTAGACAACTAGGTGAGGGGAGTTCCTTACTAGTGACCTTAATTCATCAATCAAGTACAAGGGTGGAGCGAAAACCCACAGACACTCGGCCCTCCGTGGAATGAGTTTGACTCGTGACTTAGAGCATGTATTTTCTGGTAGAGATACCTATGAAGCAACTGCTCTCTATAGCGCTCAAATGACGCATTCCTCTGTCTCCTCTCTCTCTCCGTGTCTGCCCTACACTAACCTAACATAGCAGGTGTAAAAGAAACACACAGGCCGGCCGGGTCAAATGTTGTAGTTAATTAACACGTTTTCTGCGCTAAACTATGTAGAATATTGGCGTGTTGGAAACTACAACTCCCTACGACATCACACAGTTCAGGCTTGATTTGATTTACCTCTACAGAAACTGCAATGTGCGCATTGAGCTTACAGGAGAGAGAAAAAACGACTTGAATGGAATTCAAATAATTGAACCTAAGTTGGTCAATTAGTTGTTTAAAAAACGAAAAATAACCGACATTTCAGTGAATCGCTCAGCACTACTACATAGGTTCAGTAAGCTAAGTAGAAAACTGCCGAGACTCCTGATCAGACCCTTATGGTACAGCACCATCTGTTGAAGAGGCAGTACGATATCAGAGGGATGTGACTGAGGCAACTACCCTCTCTCCCTTTCTCCTCTCTTCCCCTTTCTCCCCCTTTCTTCCCTCTTCCTCTCTCCTCCTCTCCTCCTCTCCCCCTGTCCTTTTACTGTGTCTTCAGCTCCCAAAGGCTGATATTGAACTCATTGCTGGGTGCTGTCTGTTCCATCTACTCACACTCTCTTATTAGTCACTTCAAAGAAACCCTTCATGGTACTGTATAAGTAGCGTGTGTGAAGAGACCATTTTTGTTGGACATTTTGATAGATCTGTTTTGCCAGACATGGGCTGGCTTAGGGAGGTACCCTAGCAGCACTGCAAGGGATAATTAACTCATCAAATAACTGCAAGTGAAAATGAATTAACATGAGAGAAATAAAACATCACATTTCTTCACACTGAGAAGAGCGAAGAGGGCTTGGTGTGGTTGACAACCCTTCTCGGCTCCCTCGCTCTCTCCCTCCTTCTCTTGGCCTCCCTTCCTTGATCTCTTTATTTCTCTGTTTCTTTCTTTCTCTGATTTCTGCTGGGCGCTCCTCGTTTCACTACATCTCCACACAAACACACACAAACAACGACCCCCCCCCACCACACACACACCAAAGTCCATTCAGAGTGACTCTAGTCCATTCAATGTGGACCGTCTCATTCTCTGCTGGGGGAGCAGGCCAGGCAGCAGGCAACAGGTCCAGTAAATCAGGGTGAGTTCTCTACAGAGCGGGAATCAGGATTAACATTCTTCTTTCTTGCACGGGTAACGTCCCAAACGGCACCCTGTTCCCTAAATAGTGCACTACTTTTGACCAGATGGCCCTATGAGCCCTGCTCAAAAGTAGTGCACTAAATAGGGAATAGGGTACCACATAGGACGAAGCCACTTTCTCCCCTCCCTTCTCCTGCAGGCTGGTTGAACCAGGCTGCAGGCAGTGAGGCACATGCTTGACCTCGCACTGAGGACAAAGAGCAATTAGCAGCAGCGTGGAGTCTGTCTCTGTGTCTGACCCTCCGTCCACCCGCCTGTCTGTCCGTCTGTCTGCCCGTCGCCTAGAAACCAGGGCAGCGAAAACAACCAGGGCAGAGTGGGAAGCTGAACTTCCCCCTCCTACAGTGCAGCATCCTAGTTGGGGAAGGACGGCGGGCGGGCGGGCGGATGGGTGGGGGCTATTTTGATATCAACTCCTATCCAACTCTTATCAAACTGTTACCCAACTGGGACGGATGCCAGTAGTGTAGATCTAGACATGTAGATCTAGACACTGAGCCTTATAAGGGAAAAGGACCGATTTGACACATAGTACATCAGGATATTTTGACTCGTGTTTAATTAACCCTCAAAACACAGACACACACGTACAAACATGCAAAAACACACACGTGCGCAAACACACACACACAAGCATAAAAAAAACACTCAGCTGCCCTCCCGACTGACAGGTAGTGATCAGCAGTGACCTGAGGGTGTTGGTTTTGGTAATCATATGACTCGCGCCTAAGATTAGCCTGCGGTCATTACATCCACTACATAACACCCATTCCAGCCGTCTACATAGACACACTGACAGGACACACACGCACGCACATACGCCCGCATACACTCAAGCTTACACTCACACACACACGTGCGCGCATGTGCACACACACACTAATCTCAGCTACATTACACCCATTACGGCCCACCACATAGACCCAATGACAGGCTCACACTCTCTCACCCCTGCTCACACACACTAACGTCAGCTACATTGAACCCATTGTGCATTACAGCAGTCTGCCTAATTTGACTGACCATTTGCGTACCTCTGAACCGATCCCTGTTGTGTTAGCTACCCTCTCCCTCGCTTTCTGTCTCTGTTTCCTTGTTTCAATTCAATGTTTCTGTCTCTCTCTCTCTCTCTCTCTCTCTCGCTCACACACACACACACACACCCACACGCTCATCGCACACGCTCATCGCACACGCTCACCAAAACAATTTTAACATGAAACAGAAACACGCATAACATAAACAAGGCAACGGTAAACATGTCATCCCCCACGAATGATGGAGCTTCCCACCCCCCTTGGGCCAATTGAGATATCATGTGTGACTAACACATTTCAGTAATCGTCTGTGAAAACAGACTATTCATTACATTGACCAGAATTTCACCTTTATTTAACCATGTAGGCTAGTTGAGAACACCTTTATTTAACCATGTAGGCTAGTTGAGAACAAGTTCTCATTTGCAACTGTGACCTGTCCAAGATAAAGCGTAGCAATTCGACACATACAACAACACAGAGTTACACATGGAATAAACAAAACATACAGTCAATAATACAGTAGAACAAAAGAAAACAAAAAGTCTATATACAGTGAGTGCAAATGAGGTAGGTTAAGGAAATAAATAGGCCATGGTGGCGAAGTAATTACAATATAGCAATTAAACACTGGAATGGTAGATCGGCAGAAGATTAATGTGCAGGTAGAGATACTGGGGTGCAAAGGAGCAAAATAAATAAATAAATAAATACCAGTATGGGGATGAGGTAGGTAGATAGATGGGCTGTTTACAGATAGGCTAAGTACAGGTGCAGTGATCTGTAAACTGTTCTGACAGCTGGTACTTAAAGCTAGTGAGGGAGATGTGAGTCTCCAGCTTCAGAGATTTTTGCAATTCGTTCCAGTCATGGGCAGCAGAGAACTGGAAGGAAAGACGACCAAAGGTGGAATTGGCTTTGGGGGTGACTAGTGAGATATACCTGCTGGAGCGCGTGCTACGAGTGGGTGCTGCTATGTTGACCAGTGAGCTGAGATAAGGCGTGGCTTTACCTAGCAGAGACTTGTAGATAACCTGTAGCCAGTGGGTTTGGCGACAAGTATGAAGCGAGGGCCAACCAACGAGAGCGTACAGGTCGCAATGGTGGGTAGTGTATGGGGCTTTGGTGACAAAACGGATGGCACTGTGATAGACTGCATCCAGTTTGTTGAGTAGAGTGTTGGAGGCTATTTTATAGATGACATCACCGAAGTCGAGGATCGGTAGGATGGTCAGTTTTACGAGGGTATGTTTAGCAGCATGAGTGAAGGATGCTTTGTTGCGATATAGGAAGCCGATTCTAGATTTAATTTTGGATTGGAGATGCTTAATGTGAGTCTGGAAGGAGAGTTTACAGTCTAACCAGACACCTAGGTATTTGTAGTTGTCCACATATTCTAAGTCAGAGCCGTCCAGAGTAGTGATGCTGGACGGGCGAGCAGGTGCGGGCAGCGATCGATTGAAAAGCATGCATTTAGTTTTACTTGCGTTTAAGAGCAGTTGGAGGCCACGGAAGGAGAGTTGTATGGCATTGAAGCTCGTCTGGAGGTTAGTTGACACAGTGTCCAAGGAGGGGCCAGAAGTATACAGAATGGTGTCGTCTGCGTAGAGGTGGATCAGATAATCACCAGCAGCAAGAGCAACATCATTGATGTATACAGAAAAGAGAGTCGGCCCGAGAATTGAACCCTGTGGCACACCCATAGAGACTGTCAGAGGTCCAGACAACAGGCCCTCCGATTTGACACACTGAACTCTATCAGAGAAGTAGTTGGTAAACCAGGCGAGGCAATCATTTGAGAAACCAAGGCTGGTGAGTCTGCCAATAAGAATGTTGTGATTGACAGAGTCGAAAGCCTTGGCCAGGTCGATGAATACGGCGGCACAGTAATGTATCTTATCGATGGCGGTTATGATGTCGTTTAGAACCTTGAGCGTGACTGAGGTGCACCCATGACCAGCTCTGAAACCAGATTGCATAGCGGAGAAGGTATGGTGGGATTCGAAATGGTCAGTAATCTGTTTGTTAACTTGGCTTTCAAAGACCTTAGAAAGACAGGGTAGGATAGATATAGGTCTGTAGCAGTTTGGGTCTAGAGTGTCACCTCCTTTGAAGAGGGGGATGACCGCGGCAGCTTTTCAATCTTTGGGAATCTCAGACGATACGAAAGAGAGGTTGAACAGGCTAGTAATAGGGGTTGCAACCATTTCGGCAGATAATTTTAGAAAGAGAGGGTCCAGATTGTCTAGCCCGGCTGATTTGTAGGTGTCCAGATTTTGCAGCTCTTTCAGAACATCGGCTATCTGGATTTGGGTAAAGGAGAAATGGTGGGGGCTTTGGCGGGTTGCTGTGGAGGGTGCCGGGCTGTTAACCGGGGTAGGGGTAGCGATGTGGAAAGCATGGCCAGCCGTATAGAAATGCTTATTGAAATTCTCAATTATAGCGGATTTATCGGTGGTGACAATGTTTCCTAGCCTCAGAGCAGTGGGCAGCTGGGAGGAGGTGCTCTTATTCTCCATGGACTTTACAGTGTCCCAGAACTTTTTGGAGTTAGTACTACAGGATGCAAATTTCTGTTTGAAAAAGCTTGCCTTAGCTTTTCTAACTGCCTGTGTATATTTGTTCCTAACTTCCCTGAAAAGTTGCATATCACGGGGGCTATTCGATGCTAATGCAGAACGCCACAGGATGTTTTTGTGCTGGTCAAGGGCAGACAGGTCTGGCGTGAACCAAGGACTATATCTATTCCTAGTTCTACATTTTTTGAGAGGGGCATGCTTATTTAAGATGGTGAGGAAGGCATCATCTACTGACGGGATGAGGTCAATGTCATTCCAGGATACCCCGGCCAGGTCGATTAGAAAGGCCTGCTCGCAGAAGTGTTTCAGGGAGCGTTTGACAGTGATGAGGGGTGGTCGTTTGGTCGCAGACCCATTACGGGGTCTAAGTAAGTGGCTGAATTAATATGGTCACGGGGCAACTTATTCCTATAGGGAATAACTCCAGCTAGCTCCCAATCACACTTTGAATAACAGGAAACACCAGACAAGATAAAGAACGAAGGGAATGCAGACAAAGATTCTCCGGTCACACGCACGCACGCACACACACACACACACACACACACACACACACACACACACACACACACACACACACACACACACACACAAAAACACACTCTTGTTCACACTCTTGTTCACACTCTTCACACACACTCGCACACTCGACATGAACTGAGTTGAGTGTATCTTTAAAATGACCAACCAAGCCGAACAGTTAGTTTACAACAGTAGACAGCAACAATCTGTATAAACACAGCCTTGCTTAAACGTAAACAAATCAAAATATTCCTGTAGCACCCATACTTAATTACAACATAAACGTATTAACACAAATATCAGGACACCACAATGATAAATATTTGTGTCTGTAGATACAGTGCATAAAACAGCTGTTTGTTCACTTCAAAATGCACACAGGTAGACACAATGACACTAAGCCAGGAGTAGCTCCAGCTAGAGGAGTGTGTTTGAGCGTGTGTGCCCATCTGCCTGCATGTGTGTGCTCAATTCACCACGTGCGTGTGCGTGTGTGTGTGTGTGCGTCTGCGTGCGTGTGTGTGTGCGTGTGTGTGTGTGTGTGCGCGTCTGCGTGCGTGTGTGTGTGCGTGTGCGTGCATGCGTGCGAGCGCTTGCCTGTGCTTCTCGGTCTACTCTGCTGGGGCTTTAGCCCTGACCTTATTGCTTTAGCAGAGGGAATACCAGATGGTTTACTTCATCGTCTCCACAGCAAGCGCAGAGTGGCTCAGAGTCTCAGACCAGAGAGAGATAAATCAGTGTCTGCCGGGACCCCCCCCCCCTCCCCCTCTGCTCCCCTCCTTCCCTTCCTCAGTAGCAGACTAAGATGGAAAATCTGACTCAGCCTTGCTGCTCAGTCTTTACCTCTCAGTTTACAGTGAGACTGGCTGCAAAGAAATGGCACTCTTGAGAGACGAAGGCATTCTCTCTTTCTCTCTCTCTCTCTCCCTCTCTCTTTCTCTCTCTCTTTCTGCCGTCACCTTCTGTAGCTCCCTCTTAGGACGTCTGGCCTTACTTGTCATTCCCTCGTCTTTTCTTTTCTTTCTCTCCTCACTATTATTCCTCCATGCTCTCTCCCCCTTCCCTCTACCTCTCGATTCTCGCTCTGTCTTTTCTCTCCGTGCTTCTCTCTTTGTCTACCACTCTCTCAGTCCCTCTTATCTCTCTTTCTGTCTCTCTTTCACTTACTCTCTCTCTCTCTCTCTCCATTTCTCACCGCTCCCTGGGGCCCCCTTGCCTCCTCTGTCTCTCTCGCTGCTGATCTCCTTCTGAGGACCGAGGGTTGACTGCTGGGTGACTAACAACAAAATAAGAATTCCAGAACAAACCTTCTCTCCCAACATCAATTTGGACAGACATGAACAAGACGAACAACGAGCAGAAACAAAATAAGCTAAAGTGCAATAATCATCACAGGGTAAAACTAACAAAAGACATAACATACACACACGGCAGAACAGACAGTACTTTCCAATGGCTATCAGACTTCTAGATCTCAACAGTCTGGCTGTTGCTATAGTGACCCACTTTGAAAACAATTATGTGAATTGCTTTGACTTTTCTTGAGGAAATGATGAATCGAACCTGAGCTGTTTCATTTCAAATGCAGGAACGAGTAGAAAGTAAAATGCCTACCTTTATTCACAGACACAAACCACAATTCCATGTCATCATCAGGGAACTCAATGACCCAGAAAGTTTTGACAGAAAGCACTGTCACTGAGCCAATGATACATACGTTCTAACAGGCTTTGTGGCCTACTTATCCAAAGTCATAGATCAATTTTCAACATGACACCCAAAATTATAACAAAACTACTCATGAAATTACATTTCAAGCCGGTGCCTTAGAAATGTGGAAAACTATATCTAAAGATGATAAAATGTATTGAAAAAAATACATTTCAGTGCCACATCCGACGAGCGAGCATCTATCTTAGTCCTGTATTGAAACTTTGCCTGTTTCATGGTTCATAGGGCGTAGTGGGATTTCTTATCAGCGTCCAGTTTAGTGTTCTGCTCCTTGAAAGCAGCAGCTCTAGTCTTTAGCTCAGTGCGGATGTTGCCTGTAATCCATCGCTTTCGGTTGGGATATGTACATACGGTCACTGTGGGGACAATGTCATCGATGGACTTATTAATGGATGACTTCCGTATTGAGAGCATTGCTAGTACTTCCTGTTTGAGTTTTTGCTTGTAAGCAGGAATCAGTAGGATAGAGTTATGGTCCCAATTTGCCAAACAGAGGACGGAAGGGTAGATCTTTGTATGCGTCTCTGTGTGTGGCGTAAAGGTGATCTAGAGGTTTTGGTAGAGGTGTCAGGTTTTGGTAAAGGTGTCAGACATGCTGGTAGAAATGAGGTAAAACGGATTTCAGTTGTCCTGCCTTAAAGTCACCGGCCACTAGAAGCGTCACCTCTGGATAAGCATTTTCTTGTTTGCTTATGGCCGTATACAGCTCGTTGAGTGCGGTCTTAGTGTCAGCATCAGTTTTTGGTGGTAAATATACAGCTATGAAAAATACAGATGAAAACTCTCTTGGTAAATAGTATTGTCTACAGCAGGGGTACTCAACTCTTACCCTATGACAGGGATAGGCAACTCTGGTCCTGGAGTTCTGCAGGTGCTTCATTTTTTATCATTTAACTGACCTGGAAGACCAGGTGTTTTGAATTTAGGCAATCACCAAAATGATTAATTAACTGCGTTTCTTAGTGGGCCTGCGGCACTCCAGGAACAGGGTTGCCTATTTCTTCCCTACGAGGTCCGAAACCTGCAGGTTTTCTATTCTACCTGATAATTAATTACACACACCTGGTGTCCCAGGTCTAAATCAATCCCTGATTAGAGGGGAACAACAACAACAAAAAGCTGTTGAACTGGCAGCTTATCATGACGTACTCTAACTCAGGTGAGCAGAACCTTGAGACTTCCTTAATATTAGAGATTGTGCACCAGCTGTTGTTAATAAAGAGACACAAACCACCCCCTGCCCCGCCCCGCCCCACCCGGCCCCATCTGACCGGACTCTGCCGTTCTGTACTACCTATGCATAGAAAAAACAGTTTGATGTACATTATCCATGTCTTGTTCAGCCATGACTCCGAGAAGCATATTATATTACAGTTGTTGATGTCTGGTTGATAGGATAGTCTCAAACAGAGCTTGTCCAGTTTATTCTCTAGCAATTGCACACTAGTCAATAGAACAGAGGGAAGAGGCCATTTATTCCTTCACTGCCTTAGTCTCATCAGGGTGCCCGCGCGCCAGCCTCTATTAGCGCCGTCATCTCTTTGAGTGTCGGGGATTAGGGCCATAATCGATATGTCTTTCGCCTCCGACGCATTGAAGTAGAAGTCCTCGTCCAAATTGGGGTTAGTGATAGCTGTTCTGATAGGAAATGATGGTGGAAAAATGATGTACAAAAAAAGTTCAAATCAGCTCAAAAAAATACACAAAACAGCATAATTGGCCAGGAGCCCCTAAAACATCCGTCATTCCCTTTGGCACCATTTATTCATACTGTGGGTTCTAATGACCAGTCAAACACCAGTCGGACTTGTTCACAGACCGAACTTGCCAGGAGATCTACTCTAAACACTGTGAAAATTCTTTGGAACTCGCTTCCACTGTCTCCATGGCAGCCATTTCCTGTCCCAGTTTTGAGCGGGTGGGGGGATTGGTTGTCCTGCCCTGGCCTGACACTACCGGCTGACACTAAGGGAGGAGACATAGAGCCCACCTGCCAGGTGAAGAAGGAACACACTAACTCCTCTTTCACCTCACTTTCTCTTAAAGAGAGAGAGAGAGAGAGAGAGAAAGAGAGAGCGAGAGTGAGATAGAGAGAATTACTGACAGAACTAGAAAACATTTATGTGAAAGACAAATGAGAGAGAGAGCAGATAAAAGGAAATGAGTGTCATTCTAACTCTTTCAAGCAACACAAACATAGGCACCCACACGATAACATAAGCCACTATACACACACGTACACATGGATTTTGTGTTGTAGATATGTGGTAATAGAGTAGGGGCCAGAGGTCACACACTTAATATGTTGTGAAATCTGTTGTAAAAAATGTACTGCAATGTTTTTATGTATAACTGCCTTAATTTTGCCAGACCCCAGGAAGAGTAACTGCTGCCTTGGCTAATGGGGATCCACTAAATACAAATATTTTTATATCACTCTCAGAGGGGATGAGAGAAAGAGAGAATAAAAGCACAGAGAATGTCTTCCATCCATCAACCACAACTCTATGCGATAGTAATTACTGAAGTGAGTGTGGCTGTGGCCTGTGGCTCTGCAGCAGAGCTGAGGACAAGGAGAGCAGGAGGGCCCGCCATAATAACACAGCAGTACAGCCTTCTCATAGCTCAGCACAACTGACGTCCGTGTTAACTGGGGTCACTCTATGTCCGCCGTAACTCGTCTGTGTTCTGTGCTCTGTGCCTGAGAACTACCTCAGGCCTGCTATTCTTCGCTAGCAGGACTTTTTACAGAAACGGGGATGGGAATCAACCATCGTTTACAGAACATACTTTCTTTCGAAAACTAGTTCAGTTCTACAGGCGCTAATCAACTGACTTCTCCAGTGATGTGAGATTCACACGTTCTGTGTTGTTCAACCTCGTTCTGTTCCACCTATAACGGCTCTGTTAGCAAGGTTCATGTGTCCCTGCCCTGGGTCTAAGCGATGCAAAGTGAGTAGAGGCTGTTTCTTTATATCTGTCTCTCTGTCTCTCTTTCATATGGTCTTTCCAAACACCATCCCCCAACCCCCCAGCACATTTGATGACCTAATAAAGCAATAAATAAAATGGCTGCAGAGCATAAAATAAATAAAAATAGTTTTACATTTTTAGATAAAACGATACTAAATATATTAACGTCACCAAATAACAGATAAAAACATACTGTTTTGCAATAAAGGTCTACAGTAGCCTCAACAGCACCTTCTAGGGTAGCACAATGGTGAGGCCAGCGGACAGCTATTTTCCATCTTCCTCTAGGCTGGATACATTGATTTCAATACAAAACCTAGGAGGGTAATTGTTCTTACCCCCTTCCATATGCTTCCATATACTTAGACAGTAATTATGATGACTTCCGGAGGACGTCCTCCAACCTATCAGAGCTCTTTGCAGCATGAATTGACATGTTGTCCATCCAATCAAAGGATCAGAGAAGGAATCTTGTACTGAAAGCATAAGCTACAGCTACACACTGAATTTTTTTTCTTCTAAATAGTACCAGATAGGGGTTCTTTGGTTTGTAGCCATAGCAGAACCCTTTTTGGTGCTAATATTTTTTAAGGTTCTATAAAGCACCATTAAATAAGGTTCTGAATAGCACCAAAAAATGGTTCTGCTATGGTTACAACCCTTTTTGGGGCTATATAGACCCATTTTCTATGGTTCTTTAAGGAACATTTATGGAGAACGGTTCTATTAACATTGTCAAGTAACACAAGGCCATACCGGAGTCTTTCACAAGACACTGTCACTGGCCATAATCAAGTGCAACAAGCCATTGCATAACACAACATATTAGATCAATTGGAATGACACTGTCACTCACGGTTGCACAAAAAGAGCTGTGCGCAAACTATGCCCAAAATATTCTAATGAGCCTCCTCCCCTACATTTGAATTATTACTAAAAGAGTAAAGAACACTTTTGTGAACTCTAAATAACCATTGAAGATCTCAAAGGGTTCTTTGAGTCATTATGGTTCCACATTGAACAATCCTCTTCCCAAAGAATCCTTGAGAAACCCACTTTTTTTGTGTGTGTATTGCCACCGGAGCCCACCTGTCTAACTGCTTGCTGCACACTGCACTGTGTGATTGTACACATGGATTAGATTGTGGGTTTACTAATGCATTATTTTTAGTAGCTAGCTAGGTTGACTATGACATTGGCTAATATGGTGACAACATGTAGCAGTTAGCAGTTAGCGGTTATGGTTTGAAGATTTGGCTTGGATACGTTTTTTCGCCTGGTCACAGACGGCTGTTGTGTTCTGCACTGAAGTCAACAAGATAAGGGAAAAGGTGGGAGGAGGAGAGCGCGTAGATGCGAGAAGGAATTATATAACAAGCAAAGTGATGATGCTGTAGGCCTCTGTGACTGCTATGAATGTGAAATGTGTATGCTGCAACGATTCTGTTGCAGAATGTTAAAAAATTATGGAAACAAACGGTACGAAATGGGGATGGACCTATTGGACCTGATTTTGACCTGATTTTGTCCAATAGAAACTGTCGTTTTGCAACTGTTTGGACTAATGATTACACCCCAGATCAGCTAAATGCAGGCAAAAGTGCAAAATTATAATTTTCCTAAGCTATTCTTGAATATGGGTTGTCTCATCAATTATTCCATGCCTATTTCTAGAAAATATGAACTTATTTTAGAATATTTCTAGAAAATATTTTCTCCAATTTGTCTCTCGACCTATGCACCTAAGTTAACACGTTAATTTGTAGGCTAGGTTGTCGGGTATAGATCACATTTGAGTATCATGTAGTAGCCTAAACCTATCGATGTTACATTGAGCTGGGTGAATGGAATATGAATGACAGTCATCCAATACACTGTAATAGAAATAACCAAGTGGACAATTTCAACTGACAAAAATAAATGTGATGAAGTTGAATCAACGTGGAAAACTTTTAACTAAAATCAATTTTCTGTCGATTTCACGTTGAATTCATGTGATTTGAGAACTCAACCAAATGTAAATAAAACTAGACGTTGAACTGATGTCTGTGCCCAGTGGGAAGGCAATGATTCTAAAAAAAAATGGGGCCTCCCTAATCTTAAACGGCACAAACCCCCACTGCTCCAGAGGTTTCTGGAGTGGAGCTAGCTACCAGAGAAGGGAATCATGCTATTACCCCGTAAAACACTTCAGTCAGTAGTTCTGATGCCCAGACTGTGGCTAGGACTGAGGCTAGGGCTGACTGGGAATGGGGACTAGGGTTGGAAAGGATGACTCATTGCATTGCTTTCCATGCTCAATCATTATAATAACCCCTGATGGAGAACAGTACTGCTGTCCTGGAGAGCTGAGCTGAATGCCCAATTATTTTGGCTGGACAATAGCTAAATGGTATAACACTTCTGTTCTTACAGTGTATAAACGTGGTGTTGAGTGAAAACTGGCATAGTCGATGACACTACTCTACCAACTGCAAGAGCATACTATCATTACCAGCCCTACACTGGCAAGGTCGAACGTCTTTAGAAAACACAAACAGACACTTTTGATGAAAAGACTAAAATCCCTACAACCATTATTGGAGCTATGGGTTGTCAACTTAAACCAACAGCGTCTTGACTTAATTATCTGAGACAGACTATATATGAAGCAACTCTACTTTTCTCTATGAAATCAAAATAATAGCCTATTTTCGCTATTTCAATAGAGGATCATGACCAAGCCCAACCATAGTCTCCTGTCAAATCCCTGCCCTGGCTCAACAACTCTGGCCCATCCGGATGCATCGTGGGAAGATGGCCAATAAGATGTCCCAGGGTCCTTTGGGGCAGTCTATGTACTATTGAGAGAACAGTGTTTCACTGTCCCCAACAGTCACTAACACGGCACTGAAATCTTCACGACATGAGTGTCATACAAAGGATATCCTTCAATCTGACAAAGAGAGGGTCAAACTTCTGACCAGGAATATTATTTGATCACCCATCTCATTCCATCATCTGCACAGATATAAAAAGCCAAGTGGCATGTGAGTGAGGAGAAAGAAGAATGTGTCAGTCTTTGCTGTTGATCAGGCATTGGATGGAGCTGGTTGGAGGCTAGGGGTCATAAACTAAAACATGAACTGCTCAACCGGCCGGTCTGTTCAGTTCCACACCCTAATGGCTGCAGGCACAGTCTGAAGTGGCTCATGAGATTGCAGGGTCACTGCTTACAGTCCAGCTAACTCAGATTCTTTCCCCTGCACCACGGTGATAGACACACACACAGCCATTTTCACTCCACACAACCACTACTTATCTGATTCAGTAGAACTGCAGACCCCAAAACGATTTCCCATAGCAGGGGACAAGAATATAGTCATTGAAAAGCTTGGGCAGAAGTGTGTCTGCGTTTGCTCAGAAGGGACAAACAATGGCTAATAATGATGGGGGTTGGATTTGGGGATTGAAAGGAATGTCCTCCATTTTGGGTTTCATGGCTGTGTTTTTATTACTTGATTGCAATGCTCAAATGCCGTCAGTCTGGAGTCTGTGTCTCAAAATATTGCAGTCAAAATAGAACAGTCCCGGATTTTCCCATTACAACACCAGGTTGAGAGGCCATGGCCATTAGAAAGGCTTGATCATGAACATACTGCATCAATTAGTAAGAGCCTTGACGTCTCCTTTCATACAACACACACGCATGGCATCAGGGGGAATGTGATAGAAACCTATCATGGGAAACTTCCTTTTGTCGAGGAACCGTTCCAACTGAAGGTCGAGAGGAACCGAGTGGAACCCGAGAGGATGGAGGATGGAGGGCGGGAGGACAGAAAACAGATGCAGCCCAGCTGTATCTGACCTTTGAACCCCATAGTAAAACATAAAAATAACCTTTTAATGACCCAGGTTGCTTTGCTTTGCTCCAAACGTCGCTGCTATGAAATTCACACCGTTTCCAAAGCCTCTCACCTAATGTGATGCAGGTATATTTCCAGTGAAAAGCCTAAAACCAGTGAGGTACAAATGGTGAACTTTTCTTGAGAAAAATTCAACAGTATTTTATTGCATAGTGCCTTGTTCCACCAGCAGTGGGATAAAAACTTCTGGAACGTCTTTGTCCCCCTTTGTTTTTAGGTTCAGCAGAAGGCAAAATGGAGCTTATCGGATCCAGATGCTGAACGAGCACACAGTGAAACAACAAGTACTCTCCCGTTACTTTTTAATCAAGAACAAATGGATAAAAACGTTAAATATTGGAGAAACTCCATGAATCATAAGATAACAAAGACTCCATTACCCATAGTCCCTTTCAGACCGAAAACAACAAGCAATATAGTCAACATTTACATATCGAGTAGTGTGTGGCTTTGGCCCCGATCCACCCACGTTTTCATTTTTGCCCAGGTATTCAAGGAATTTTATTGCAGTATTTTTGATGAATAAAGCAGTTTGACAGTTCCAGACCTAGGGGAATGATTCCTATTGACGCAGACAACAACCTTTACTTAATTAATTATAACAAACCATTAGAAAAAGAGACCAAAACACTGAAATGTGTTTGAAGCTTTGTGAAAAGGTTCCATTGATTCTGCTGGGTGACTTTGTGGAAGCAGTGAACAAGGCAGCCAGATGGCTAATACAGCAACAACTTCCCAAAGAGAGTCAAATAAAAATGACCTCATAGAGCTCAAGGAATTAAAGTTCTTTAAATGAAGATAAAGACAGAGTCAGCTAGCTGGAGTCAGTAAGTCAGCTATTTATCACCCATGTTTCAACCACTAAATGCCCAAATGCAGCCATTTTTTATCTCAAAATCAAATAATTTCTGTGTAGCAAGCAATTAAGTACCTTACTGGTCAAGAATAAACAAAGCAAGAATTTTCCTAGGACTGTCTGGGAGTGGTCTGAGTGGGAAGGGGAGAACTGAAAACGAGCTGTTATTGGTAGAGAGGTTTGAACTCTCTTTCTTATTGGTCAATTAACTAATTAACCAAAATTAGCCAAAACTCCATCCCACCAAAACAGGCAGACATTTCAGGTGGTCTTTTCAAACAGCTCTTACACTAAAAGGGCATTATCATTATTTTCACAATTTCACAGTATTATTCCAACCACATAGTGTGGAAATACTGTATATATCAAACACATGAAAATCAAAAACTGGGCCTTTAAATCACATTCTACATTCTTTGTTTTTAGTTCTTGAAAATGTCATCAAAGCGAGAATGGGCATGGTTTTCCAAAAGCAAAACATTCCAGACTTTTTTGTGCCTGTTAATCATGTCATGCAAGTTCGACACAGTACCCAAAATGCACCTCTTTCTCTTTATTTACAGTATGTGCCCCTCATGTCCTAAGCAGCCAATGCAAAAGCACAAAAATGTAGAACTAGGCAATGGTTGAACGAGGATCTTACGGCTAAAGATGATATCAATGTTTTTCTAAAACTCACCCCAGTTAAGTAAAACCAGGAATAGTAGTTCAACCACTGGTCGATCCTAAAGCAGACATTCCTTTCCTCAGGCTCTGAAACTGCAAATCTGGCAGCGCTGGTCACCTGAAGGTCATGATCCTCAAACTTTAACTAACCCCACCCACCACACACAGGGCTAGAACTGGGATGATAAAACCAAAGATTATCGACACCGACCATGCCAATCACTTAACGCAGGCATTCTGCAGTTATTGTTTATTACGATAAGTAGCCTGTACTAGAGAAAGGTGCAGTTTGAAATTAAATAGGTTTGCTAATATGGGAAATTGTTAATTGGACAATTGATGCCTACAACCATCAACCTAGTAACAGTAGTTTAAAGGATCATTTTAAAATACAGTGCACATTAATGTTAGAAATGTATCATTCTATTTTTTTTATACCTTTATTTAACCAGGCAAGTCAGTTAAGAACAAATTCTTATTTTCAATGACGTCCTAGGAACAGTGGGTTAACTGCCTGTCCAGGGGCAGAACGACAGATTTGTACCTTGGGGGTTTGAACTTGCAACCTTCCGGTTACTAGTCCAATGCTCTAACCACTAGGCTACCCTGCCGCCCATATTTTGTCCATATTACCCAGTTCTACACAGGACACCTGTGTCCTATTGGTCTCAAGGTATTACCAGACTTTCTCTCTTTACTCTCATTTATGCCAAGAGAAGATAACCTGGTCATAAATAAACTCTATAAACATTGAACTGAGGTCAATCGCTACCTCTGATGACACGTGGGATTAACGTTAGTAGAAATACATTTGTGTCATTATATATCTGATCCTTGTACAGTTCAAATGACTTCATTATAGAAAGCGTAGGTCTTGATAGTTGTGAGAACGGTTCTGTTTTGTTCTCTCCTTGTCATTGTCACCATCTTTGATGAGGTTTGGGCCAGGGACTTTCTGTTTGCTACGAGTTCTAGGACAACTAAATGTTGTATTAAACCACCACACAATTAAAACTGGATTGTATTGACCTAAGGCTTGTGTAAAAAAAATATACCGGATCCAATTTGGAAAGAGAAAAGGAAAACAAGACATATGCAAATATTTCTCAACAAAAGAAAGGCCAATACCAGTAAATGGTACAAACCAATAGCCACAGGAAACAACACACCCCTTATTAATTATATGCAAATTATTTCCAGATAAAATCTTTACATTATTATCTTTAAAGAGTATTATCTTGTGTGAGTGTTAACATGTTAATTTGTGCAGTATGCCTAATCATAAAAAGTGTTTCATATCACAACTGAAATAAAAACTGTTTCATTTATATAATTTCAGTGGAGAATGGTGCCTTCTTGGGGCTACTCCAAAGCTGTGTTGATATTGGAATGATATTACTCAACACATTTCTTTTAATTTGTTACACTGTGTTGAAAACGTAAAAATCAACGACGTGGTAAACCGATAAGCCTAGATTCTGCCATGTAGACGATGTTGCATGTGTAGTGAGCAATCACAGACAGACATCTAGAATCCTCTAATCTGAAGATAGATGATGATGCAGTAGTTCCACTGTGTAGGTGAAATCTAGCTTGATCCCAGATCTGTTTGTGCTGTCTTACCAACTCCCATGGCCATGAGTTGGCAAGACAGTGCAAACAGATCTGGGACCAGTCTACAGTAGGGGATGATTAGTAAGCCTGATCAGAACCAGAGGTTTTCTGGATGGATGTCTCTGAAAGAGATGGGTGTGCTTCCAGGTCAGCAGTCAGCCCTTCCCTGGGAATATAGAGGGGTTATCTGGTTTAGGTCATGATAATGTGTTCTTTACTGCTGAACCCCCTGGAGAACCTGGAGTCATTAGTTTGAGTTACCAGCTAACTATAACGTTTGTCTGCCCTGATACGACACAGCTTTCACAAGTTGTAAATCAAAGCTGACCATTTTCTCATGTACCCTAACACTGCCTGAAATGACCTGTATCAATGTGTGTCTTACAGTGTCATTTCATCTTGACATCAAACGTTCCGGACCTGAATAGTGGAGTTTCGAAAGTATCAGCTAGAAATGTGTCAGATTTTATGTCAGATTCTGATACATAGCAGCACTGAATCCAGGTCCTTGGATACATCCGGACACACCACATCTGACAGTTTACAGTAATCACTCCAAGTAAACCAGACAGAGTTAGGCTATCCAACAAGTGGAATTGTTGATCACCCGCAACCTGCATTCAGAATGACTGCCAAAGTAGGATATACTGAGACTACCTCAATCATCTAAACTGGAACAATCATGTCAGTAACGGGTGCAATAAATCCAACTATTAACAGATTGGATTAGTTTAGAAAACGGTATGTTATTTATCTTTCTGTAGCATAAAACTGATCAACAAATCAATGTACATGCAAAAACTCAGATACTACAGTAAAACAAACAATTCTGAAAATCACCCCGTGAATACAGCAGGCTGGGAAATATTATATATGGTTCATTGTAGAACCCTTCTTACCATTCAAAGAATTCTACTTGCCATCTAAAAATTGTTATTAGGGTGTTAAAGGTTCTAGGTTGAACCCTTTGCCTTACAAAGAACGCTTGTCTTCTAAAAAGGGTTCTTCAGATCAAAATGTTTATTTTTAGAAGCCTATCCATCCGCAAATAAAACCATTTTGGAACCCTTTTTTCTAAGAGTGTACAGTAGGTCTAATGTCTGAACATCTAATGTTTGCTGTACATTTCAATTATTTGCTATCGAGCTGAATGAAGAGAGCTAGCTAACTAGCCAGCTAACTTTTGGCTAGCTCCAGATGTAGCTAACGTTAGCTAACATCAACTTACTAGCAGGGATGAATAAAAATATTGAATAGGTAGCTAGCTAGTTTGTGTGTAGCAGGAATTTAGGGTTGTTGCTAGCTAGTTAACGAGAATCACATTTCTCTACACCACCTATTTGGCACTGGGCTCCTGTCTTTTGGCCCAGTCTAACAGAGTTCGCAAAAATTATTTCATACATAGTTAGCTAGCTAGCTATTGAACTAATGTTTGACTTTATGTTTAGTTCATTGACTCCTGTTGACCTTGCTTTACATTCATGTTTATTTAGCAAAATCTTGTGGTTGGTCAACAGTATTGCACCCCTTGGCTTTGGCCATTCAATTGTTGCATTTTCCACCATATTGTTTTATTCCCTATGCACACTTACTCTGCAGCAATATATTGTAAGTTCAAACCAAGGTTCTCCAACTCTGGTCCTGGAGAGTTACTGTGTGCAGGCTTTTGCTACAGCCCATCACTTAACACACATTCAAAGAACCAGGTCTTAAGTCTGGTCTATGATTAGCTGAAGCAAGTGTGCTACTGCAGTGCTGGAAAGAACCTACACACTGAGTTGCTTTCCAAGAACAGAGTTGCCTAACACACTACTAACACTGTGTTTTATATCTGACAGCTGATGACCAGAAGCTGAGAAAGAGAAAAGGATGTTTGAAGATGAAACTGGCCTGGAAGACTCCACACCTTGGCATTACTAAGGATTGAAACGTTACTCTATTTGACTGCTTGAGCGACACCAGAGTTGATGCATTTCCGTTTACACGTCAACACTACATTACCTTTTCCAGAGCTCTTGACTACGAATTGATGTATTTTGTTCTGTAAATAAAGGTAATTCGATTTTATTTATGCTACAACTTTTTCCTTCCAATTTGTTTTTACAAATCTTTACAGGAAAACGCCACGGGCACTATCTGATGTGTGGAGACATTTCACTGCAGCTAATGTAGAAGGAAAAGCTGTGTACGTTTGCAAATACCGTGCCAAATCAGATGTGAAGAATGCAACAAAGATGCAGTATCATCTGGCCAATTACATAAAGTTCCCTGAGCGCTCACAACAAGCAACCTCTGACAAAAGTCCCTCTACTTCAATTCGAGGTGAAAATGATGAATCAGACACCTTATCAATAGCAACAGCTCATGGTCCTCCTGGAATCAGAAGTTTTTTTGACTCAATAGAGGAACGTAGTCAGAGAAATGCTGATGAAGGTCTTGCTCAAGCTGTGTATGCAACTGGTTCACCTCCGATTCTCACAGGCAATGTGTATTGGAAGAGATTTCTGAATGTTCTTCACCCAGCATACACCCTTCCAACCAGACATGTTTTATCTACTAATTTGCTGGATGCAGAGTTCAACAGAGTTCAAGTGACAGTCAAAGCAAATCCTAGAGAAAGCAGACTGTATTGTAATCATCTCTGATGGGTGGTCGAAATGTTAGTTGGCAAGGAATAATTAACTACATCATCTACACCCCTCAACCAGTATTCTACAAGAGCACAGACACATGGGACAACAGACACATCGGTCTCTACATTGCAGATGAGCTGAAGGCAGTCAACAATGACCTTGGACCACAGAAGGTATTTGCACTGGTGACAGACAATGCTGCAAACATGAAGGCTGCTTGGTCCTACCCTCACATCACACCCATTGGCTGTGCTGCTCATGCATTGAATCTGCTTCTCAAGGACATCATGGCACTGAAAACAATGGATACACTCTACAAGAGAGCCAAGGAAATGGTTAGGTATGTGAAGGGTCATCAAGTTATATTAGCAATCTACCTCACCAAGCAAAGTAAGAAGAATAAGAGCACCACATTGAAGATGCCCAGCAACACCCATTAGGGTGGTGTTGTCTTCATGTTTGACAGTCTCCTGGAGAAGAAATCCGTACTGCTGCACTGTTGCTTCAAGCAGAGAAAACTGCAGTTCTGAAATACATCAAAAAGCGTGAAAACTTCTGCCTGAAGCCCATACATGACGCAGCGGACCCCAATAAAGGTTGGCAAAAGCATCATGTCTGGTGCAGAGATCAACAAGGCCTATTGTGTCATCACTACCGTGTCTCGCCAACTTGGCCTGGATGAGGGCAAGGTTCTTGGCAGACTGGCGAAGTACACTTCCAAGCAAGTGCTTTGGAATGGAAATGCAATATGTCAGTCGTGCCAACATATCTGATCAGCCAACTGGTGGAAGGGACTTTGTGGATCTGAGGCTCTTTCCCCTGTTGCCTCCATCATCCTCCAAATCCCCCCAACATCAGCCGCCTCAGAGTGCAACTGGTCCTTGTTTGGGAACACACACACCAAATCGCGCAACAGTCTAAACCAAAAAGGGTTCAAAATTGGTGGCCATCTGGGCAAATGTGAGGCTTTTTGAGCCTGACAACGAGCTATCCTCAACAGGGTTGGAAAGTGACAGTGAAGATGAGGCCTGAGTCTGATTTTCAAGAGGTGGACATTGACGAGGTCCTAGGAGAAGACATGGAACCCTGGAAGGGAGACACCTAAAGCTTTAGTTTCTGTTGAAAACGTTTTTGGGAGATGCAATGGATCATTGGGGATCATTCAATATTCCCTTTCTTTTGTTGTTCATGGAAATCATCCCATGTGAAGAGTCAACTCATTTAATTAAAGTTTAATTTGTTACTAAATCAAAATTTTTCTATTGGAAGGATGTAATCATATGCAATTATGTCTACTTATGATAAGGTAAAAGGTTTACAGTGGCTTGTGAAAGTATTCACCCCCTTGCCATTTTTCCTATTTTGTTGTCTTACAACCTTGAATTCAAATTGATTTGGGGGGGGGGGTTGTATCATTTGATTTACACAAAATGCCTACCACTTTAAAGATGCAAAATATGTTTTATTGTGAAACAAAAAAGAAATAAGACAAAAAAACAGAAAACTTGAGCGTGCATAAATATTCACCCCCCAAAGTCAATACTTTCTACAGCCACCTTTTGCAGCAATTACAGCTGCAAGTCTCTTCGGGTATTTTCTCTTTAGGCACATCTAGCCACTGGGACTTTTGCCCATCTTCAAAGCAAAACTGCTCTAGCTCCTTCAAGTTGGATGGGTTCTGTCATGCCACAGATTCTCAATTGGATTGAGGTCTGGGCTTCGACTAGGCCATTCCAGGACATTTAAATGTTTCCCCTTAAACCAAACGGGTGTTGCTTTAGCAGTATACTTATGGTCATTGGAAGGTGAATCTCCGTCCCAGTCTCAAATCTCTGGAAGACTGAAACAGGTTTCTCTCAAGAATTTCCCTGTATTTAGCGGCATCCATCATTCCTTCAATTCGTTTCTCAGTCCATGACAATGAAAAATATCCCCATAGCATGGTGGTGGCAGCATCAGGAGGATGTTCTCGGGGTGATGAGAGGTGTTGGGTTTGCGCCAAACACAGTGTTTTCCTTGGTGGCCAAAAATATCAATTTTAGTCTCATCTGACCAGAGTACCTTCTTCCATATATTTGGGGAGTCTCCCACAAGCCTTTTGGCGAACACGAAACATATATGCTTATTTTTTTGGGCAACTCTTAAGTAAAGCCCAGCTCTGTGGAGTGTACGGCTTAAAGTGGTCCTATGGACAGATGCTCCAATCTCCGCTGTGGAGCTTTGCAGCTCCTTCAGGTTATCTTTGGTCTCTTTGTTGCCTCTCTGATTAATACCCTCCTTGCCTGGTCCGTGAGTTTTGGTGGGAGGCCCTCTTTTGGCAAGTTTGTTGTGGTGCCATATTCTTTAAATTTTTTAATAATGGATTTAATGGTGCTCTGTGGGATGTTCAAAGTTTCAGGTATATATTTTTATAACCCAACCCTGATCTGTACTTCTCCACAACTTTGTCCCTGACCTGTTTGGAGAGCTCCTTGGTCTTCATAGTGCCGCTTGCTTGGTGGTGCCGCTTGCTTGGTGGTGTTGCAGACTCTGGGGCCTTTCAGAACAGGTGTATATATACTGAGATCATGTGACAGATCATGTGACACTTAGATTGCACACAGGTGGACTTTATTTACTAACTATGTGACTTCTGAATGTAATTGGTTGCACCAGATCTTATTTAGGGACTTCATTGCAAAGGGGGTGAATACATATGTACGCAACACTTTTCCGTTTATTATTATTATTTTTAATCATTTCACTTCACCAATTTGGACTATTTTGTGTATGTCCATTACATGAAATCCAAATAAAAATATATTTAAATTACAAGTAGTAATGCAACAAAATAGGAAAAACACCAAGGGGGGTGAAAACTTTTGTCAGGCACTGTATGTTTCTGTCTCCTTATGATATGGCAAATATATGCAAAAATGCAAAAAAACATCTCACCCCGTGGGGTAAAATGATCACAAGAATGGTGAGCAAAAATCCCAGAATCCCACAATCAAGACACAGCCACTACATTTAAATTGTATTAATTTTCATATATTTCCGGTAATTCCCATATATTCTGGTTAATTCCCACAGAAAGTTTCTACCTCTGAATATCCCCCAAAATGTGCAAACCTAGTCGAGACCTGTCTGATCTTGATACGGGGGTATTTTGTTGCACTGTAACCTGTTAATCAGGTAATCTGGTGGAATTCAACAGCTGTTACACACTATGTATATTACAGTTTAAAAGTTATTCTTGATAATCTAGCTAGAATATGTATTATGCTTATTTCCTGTAAAATAAATATTTTCATGATTGTTGGTTACATTTTTGTATAAAAAACTGCTTAGGGTGACATTGGCAACAATAGCAATGAAATAAGGCTCTTGCTAGCCAATACCGAGTTATAAAAACTTCACTCATACTTGCATGTGTACTGGTTTCAGGAAGTGTTGCAGCATCACAGGCAATCATTTAACTCTGGTTGTTTTCTTCTGTTGGTCTTTAAGAGTTGATTAAAGCCAGCAGCCAGCAGCTTCATAGTGAGTTCTGTCCAACGCCCTATAACCCTAGTAAAACTCCAGTCCAACTCTCCAAGTCATCTGGAGCTATTCTGACATGACTCGGAACTAATGATGTATATGAACCTTGTAATGTCGATGCTATGTTTTGGCCATTGAGTGGCCATATTGGCACTCCTCAGAAAAGCAGTACTCCCTTGGAATGAATGGAATTCTACAGTTTATAATTTTTAATGTTTCAAGGACAAATTTACATGTATTTAAGTATTTATTGTTGTAGTGGGGACAGTAAAATTAGTACTTTCTAAAAACTATACTTTAATAGGAAAAAAGGTATGCATTAAGGTGTCTGGAATAGAATAAACCTGGCAAAAACAAATGTAGACATGAGTAAATGCATTTATATAGTTTCCTAAATGGTTTCTAGAATAATGGAGGTGTGGTAGCTTCAAAACAGCGCCTCCTGTCAGTCATTTAGTGTATATATAATTAATTGCTAGGAACTGGGTATGGTTCGGTCAATGACATATAACCAATGACAAGACCACAGCCCCTGGATTTTTTTTACCATTAATTTACCAGGTTGATTTGAAAACAGAAGACCTCTTTTTCGAGAGAGAGACCTGGCCATTTCTTTTACAGGGAAAAAGTTCAAGGCCAACCCCTTGTGTAACCCAAAAGGCAATAATCAACTATCAGTCTGCATTGATAATTCACATGAATATGAATTTGTTTCCATCATTAGCACACCACTCTGACATGTCTGTGCACGTCCATGCAACTTAGGTTGACTGGAAATCAAATTAGGTTATCAAATTCCAGTCAAATAGGGAATTTAATTGAATCCACTCCAGCTCGCCGCATCTTCAGCTCAGATGTGGGGGGGTTTCTGCCTCGTCCTTTGAGGTATGTGGAGAGAACAGACCAGGCTATCTGTTTATCTAACAGCCTTTTGACTGGCTGACTGACTGGCTTGCTGGTTGACCCAGCTGGTTGACTGACTGAGAGCTCCACTGTAGCACCATTCAGTCTGAGGCCACCTACCATGCCAGGCAGTCCAGTGAGCTGAGAATATATGTAGGCCAGGCCACTAGGCCTTGGCCTGACTCATACTCCCACCCCACTGCTCCTGTCCATGGCTCGGACCCCCCTCCTTCACCTAGCTACATGCAATCTCTGTTAGCCCAGAAGTCAAATCTTGCGTAATTTGGTCAGCTGCGTGATTAACTTCTGTATTCATACCTGTTAGAAATTGAGAGGTCCGGGCAAAAAAAAGAAGTCTCCTCCCTCGCATAAGGAAAACTCTCAGCCAGAGCCCCCCTTACAAATCACTCAAAGTGAAGCGGTTTAAGCATCGCCTTTGCCTAATCCTGATAAGCAAATGTCCAAATAACCATTGACGAACCCAAAAACCGGAACCAATAAGGATATCATGAATCCCATTCATTCCTAACTCATACAATTAATTTCCAACAGTGATTTGACATTCTAATAAGGGTGTTGAAAAGCAGCGTAAAACAGCATGATTGCAAAACCATATAGGTTCACAGGCACACTGTTTTCAAAAAAAATGTGGGTTACAAGTGATCATAAATAACCTTGTTTTGTCATCACAGGGCACATAAAACAGACAGCTGGAATGCTGGAGGATTGTCAGACAAATATTTATGGGATATATATATATTTATGTATATATATTTTTTTTAAATAACCTTGAAGATTTCACAGAGACATTGCACTGTTATAGCGGTTATGAGGTATGTCAGAAAAGTCCAAGCGCATCCATAGGCTCCACCCTGCTACTTCAGACGATGGACGGGCACGCCCTCTCACGAGAGCTGAGCTCCATTCTGTTTCTCATTAAATAAATACCCCTTTGACTTACTGTTTCATGTGGGAATGTTGGATATCCTTGTCATCAAGTTTAAAATACCAACTTAAGCCAAAATGTTGCCATATACGAAAACTAAGGCAATTACTATCTTTTTGATATCAAATCCACAAAAACTGCATAATGTTTTTTCCAGTTATGCTACATAAAATGCAATTAAGTAGGCCTAAAAAAAGAAAGATGATATCGTGCCATAAAAAGTGATACGGGGCATTGTTTCCAGGTTGATCAACTCAACACTAGGCAGGGAATAAAAGGTATACTCTATATATCTATAAATTAGGCCTACAAACCCCATGGCAACGTGTAGCCTATGTGCGCCCAACACAATAAAGTTTTAAAGACACTAATAATGTATGCAAAAATATGTGCATCAGAAGTAGCACTATAGATGTCTATAGATGACCCCATCTTTCAGAATGCACAAATCCATCGCCGGAGGCAGCGAAAATCATCTGAATGGATGAGAGAGAAAACTTTTGGCACAAATTCATGGAAAATGAGTTCTCGTTTGGCGCTGCAAGTCCTCAATGCATCGGGTCTTAACAAATCTATAAACTTTGACAACAAACTGGAGAGAACTATGCAGGACAAAGTATGCGAACAAGCACCAGTGCCATTTAAAATCCTTGACCGGGCCCCCGGTCATTTCAGTTTATGACACCAATAATGTGGATCACATTCCAGAAACCAGACAACTAAAGCACGTTTTTAGAGAGGCGTACAAATGCTGCTGCTACCGGGACACAAGGGTATGATAGGGACTTGCTGCACATGAGAACATTTTACTGTCTAAAACAGACGACGGGACAAAAAGTGCTAAGCAGCAATAGCCTGCAAAAAAAATTAGGCTGCGGTGTCCGAAAGGGATCTTACCTGAACTGGCTTGCGATGTGACAAAAAGTAGAATTATTGCTAAAGTGATTTGCGCGTCCTTTATCCTCCGTTTTACTTTCCATCTTATATGGGTATCCATGGTCGCCAGGGACGTCCACGGCAAAGGCGGATTAATTTTTCAAGAGCAACTGAAAAAATACTTGTGACAATTTCTGATTAGTGGAGAACTAGTAGCCAAAAGTCCCAGAGAAAGAGAGAGGGGGGAAATTATTATTTTCTCAAACAGCCATTAGTGTTGGAGTGTGGATTCCTCCAGTTTGTGTGAAGGATGGGGCACCCTCTCTCGCGCACTCTTCCTCTTCGCTCCTCTGAAGAAACTGCCCTGCGCTGTTGAGCCTCTGATCAGAAGTGTTGCCCCCTCTCAATCTCACTGCAGCCCTTGGAACTAAAGACGGAGGAAAAAAGATTTCCTGCAGGCTGTCAGTCAGGCTAGGAACAAGACAGGAAAGCAAATCAGAGGGCTAGATTTATAGATCGGGCCTTGCCATTGGCTGTGGAATAGAGGAAAGTTTTGCGAAGGTTTTACGCCCTCTCTCCGTGAGCTGAAGTTTCTGCTTCAAACCGTGGCTTCAATCTGCACTCAGGAGTAGACCTAACATTGTAAACATAGATTCCCTTACCAACAAAATCTGCCAATTTTGAGAAGGGGCGTTAAAGCGGGAGATTTAAAAACGTTTTGAGACAAGAAGAGATAAATATTGTTTTCATATTCAATAGGATACATTGTTTTTTTCCCCCGTTACAGCTAATGTGAAGCCATTCTAATATTTTGAATAATAACATAGACAATTAGACTTTTGGACACACTGTGAAGTATAAACTATCGAACAGCTACATCAAATACATACGGGTTGCAGGTATCCTCCAAAATGAGCTGTACATTATAAGACTGATATGCACCTGCCCCAGCTGTCCCTCTGACACGCATGACAACTGGAGCGCGCAGGGTCGGAGAGGTGCTGATCCTTTGACACTGGCATAGATCTTCAGCCATGCTCGTGGAATGGGACTCGTATATTTAGAGCACAATAACATCTACATTCGGAACACGTTTTATAATAACACTACTCTCTTACTATTAATGTGATTTAGCATTCATTGACATAGTTGTAGCTTGAATGTTGACTGATTTCCAAAAAAAGTTTGTCCTGATAATAATTTAGGAAGAATAGAAGGTATCATCTGTCATTGGCTTTCATTTGGCAAATCACACTACTTGAATTCGAACAAATGTGGAAAAATCTCTCAGCAATCAACATGTCTCTTAAAAAAAGTGTAATTTTCACATTTGCATAATATCTTCCAAATCAGTGTACATCCAGGTGACAACTCTTCAAGTGAGATGTGTTGTGTGTGTACACTTTCAGAGAATGCCTGGAATGTTTTTGTACAAGGTGTCATATGGCTGGTCCAATCGGGGGGCAGTCTCCCATAAAACGGACTCTAAAAGATGCTCACAAATGTTTTTGTTTTTTTATTAAACTCACAACATGGAGGATAGGCATTGCAATCTCAATGTACTCCATGTGGGGAAGGGGGTGGTGAAAATGGCTGAGAGGGTGCAGGTGGTCTGGACTGAGGCTGGAGTGCTACTGTGCGGGACCAGGGGCACGGAGGGCTAGGTAGTGTGGATCTGGGTCGCTAAGGGGCAGGGGGAGTAGTCAGGAATAGTAGGAGTTATGGTAGGTGGGTCAGGAGCAGTTGGTGGTGGGAGTGGGGAATCAGAGGACAGTAAGGGGCAGGGAGGAGCAATCAGAAGAAGTAATGGACGGGGAGGGAGACGGTTTCTCTGAGGGGATAGGGGGTTTGGCAGGTCGTGTTTTCTGGCGTCTGGGTTTGGGTTCTGGGGTGGTTGCTTGTTGGTCTGTTGTTTTTCTGGTCTTCTCCGTTTGGTCATTTTTGTCCAGTTTAAGTCGTCGTCTGAGAACTGGAGTTGTGAGGTCGGGGGTCTTCCGGTTGTATGGCCTCTCTCAAAACCAGCTCCCATTTGACCAGGGGTTTGGAGGGGGTGGAGGTGGAAAGGAAGGGATTTGTTGGGGGTGCGAAGGTGGAAGCTGTTTCTGAGACATCGTGGGTGGTGGGTTGGGTGGTTATGTGGAAAGGTCTGGGTCATTGTTGTTGTCTGGTGAAGGGGGTAGGGCTATGGGATGGTGGCGTTGGCCCTTGTCCTGCCAGCGTAGAAACTGGAGCAGGTTCTGAAGAAGTGACCCCCTTTCCCACTCAGGTTGGTACAGCACTAATGGTTTCAACAAGTAAAGCCTCTTACAAGGCACACCTTCAAATGGGTTAATGAGCAAAACAAGACCATGCACCCACAAAAGGTTTTTGGCACTCCAAATGTATAGTATGGTACTGTATTCTATGGGGTGGATCTGAATTGCAGGATAATACTGGCCACACAATAGCTAGTGAATTGGTGTAGATTCACAGGAAAAGGCTTTTGGATTCCAAAATCACAATATTGCATTCTGTGTGGTGGTACTGAATTACAATACATTACTGTCAATATTATATTCAGTAAAGCATATTTTGGTAGATTTACAGTATAAACATTTATGGTATGGTACTATATTCTGAGGGGTACAGCATTCTCACTAATGGGTGCAACACATATGGCTTCTTGCCTTGAAATATGTTAATGAGCCAGAGATTCATTTGACGCCCATTTCTCAAAACTTTTTCTCACAATGCACCATAATACAGTACTTTATGGTAAAATTGCAATTGTTGTAATTTTACAGCAGTTTAGCAAAATGCCATTGAGCTCCCATAATGCATTGCTCTATACAGTACTATACTGTAATATAGAGTTGCAATCACTAACTGCACAAGTTTTGGTGTAAATTTACAGAAATGTGTTAGTGTAGGTAGTGAGTCAGTGTGACTTAAGTGTTGGCATGTGGATGAAATGAAGCTGTCTGAAGAGACTCCCCAGGCTAATGTAACCAATGTGAAATGGCTAGCTAGTTAGATGGGTGCGCGCTAATAGCGTTTCAATCGGTGACGTCACTCGCTCGGAGACCTTGAAGTAGTTTTTCCCCTTGATCTGAAGGCTTTTGTGGAGCGGTGGGCAACGATGCTTCGAGGGTGGGTGTTGTCGATTTGTGCAGAGGGTCCCTGGTTTGAGGGACGGAAGCTTTACTTTTACACTAATTTACTGTATATCACACTCAAACAGAGAAAGGTCAAGGAATAAGGCCTAGCTAGCTTGAAGCTTCAGAAATGTTTTTTCTCTACAAACATTACAAAACATACACATACAAATGATGACATACTGACACACAAATATCAACGATATCACACCTGCCCAGACCCACCTGCTGACCCCCTTCATCACCAGAGCCCGCATCCTTCTCCACCACATTGCATCAAACTGCACCATTTTGTTTCTCTCTGTCGCCCATTCAAGTATTTTTCTTTTCCATTGTGTTAACGATGGAGGATTGGTTGATTTCCAGTTTTTAAGTATACGTTTTTTCAAGATGATTGACGAGAAAAGTATTGTCCAACCCATCGGGTATCTCACTGCACCCTCATATGCCATGTCTTGAAATATGTAGACAGATGGATTAGAATAACATTTACATTGTAAAACTTCTGACTGCTGACCTTGTAACTCCGCCCATAACCTTGGGGCTTTATAGCATTCCCAGAAGGCATGGATTACTGAGTCATTGTTAGTTTTACACTTAAGACATGATTCCGCTGTAGAATAAGTACATTTTGTCCCTTGTATAATCAATTCTATACATTAGTTTAGAGTGGATTGAGCGTGCATTTAATTCACTGTAATTTTGTTAGTTATGTTCCAACATTCCCTCCATCGTGTGCCAATATCAGTTCTGTTTACGTCTTCGTTCCAATAGTTAATTTATTTTTAAATATATTGGCAGGTAGATAGGCTATCTGCAAGGTTTTGTATATCTTACCTATCAAATGCACATCCTTTTCTGACTCAAATAGGATTCCCTCCAGATTATTCTAGTGCCCAAAAGCTTTCAAATGGACCTTTAGTGAAATGAAGCTTTTAAGTTGCATATATTTTAACATATCTACTGTACGTTGGCCAATCCAAAATTGCTTTTTAATTCTGTCATGGAAGTAAACGTTTTACTTTTAGTTTACTTTAAATGACCAAGTCGTTAACGTTTCTATGAACCCATTTTGTGAAGCTATACAAGGATTGTTCCATAGGGTGTTTTTCGGGAAGGGTATTGGTTCTTGTAGAATTTGTTTTTTTTCCCCTTCACATTGGTATAGTGTTCTTAACTATGAAGTAGGTGTTGTTCTTAGATGTATCCTTTGAAAATAGACACGTGAAAAGATTCTGGGATGAGAATGCGTGTCTTAAATATGTACACATTGTTTCTCTTTAGTGCATTTAACTATTACGTCTCAAGTAAAATCCCTGGGTGGCGAGTTGATACAATTCCAAGTCTGGAAGGTTGAAATCCCCCTCAGATTTTGGAAGATGCAAAACTTTTCTTTTTATTCTATGAGTTTTATTTGCCCATATAAAGTCTGTTATGGACGAGTATACTTCTTCAGTGGGGTGATTGGTATCGCCGAGAATAAAAAAAACACAATTTTGAGCCATGCCATTCTGAAGAGGTTTATTCTACCTGTTAGAATATCTCTCTGTGTCTCTCTCTCTCTCTCTCTGTCTCTCTTTCTCTGTGTCTCTCTCTCTCTGTGTCTCTCTCTCTGTGTCTCTCTCTCTCTGTCTCTCTCTCTGTCTCTCTCTCTCTCTGTGTCTCTCTGATTCAGTGGATGATGGGAATCTCACATTTGAGCGTGACAATATAATACTAAAATATGCAATACTTCACGATCTCTAAAGAGAGGTGGAAACAGGTTGCATTTTCAAGCTTCTAACTTCAAGACACCAAATGGCCTCATACAAACACAGTTGGGTTGTCTTCTACTGTACCTATGTTTTATCATCTTCTGTCACCCTATAATTGTCCCATCATACAAGTCAAAACATTCCTAAACAGTGGTGTGATGGGGGCTGAATCACAGAACTCAACTGATGTTGTGGCTTCTCTAATGACAGATTCTCAAATGGCCAGAACGGGGGAATTCAAACACAGCAGCAAAAGCACACGCACACGCGCGCACGCACACACACACACACACACACACACACACACACACACACACACACACACACACACACACAGGATCCTACACTCTTAGAAAAAAGGGTTCCAAAAGGTTTCTTTGCGGAGGGAACCGTTTTGATCAGAAGAACCCTTTTTGGAAGAAAGGGTTAGTTGATGATTCTTTGGAAGGCAAGAAGGATTATTTGGAAGGCAAGAAGTGTTCTCCAAAGAACCATATACAATATTTCCCATCATGCTCTATTGCAGGGAGATGTACAGAATAGTTTTTTTTACTTTAATATCTCTGTTTTTGCATTTACATTGATTGGTTGATACATTTTATGTTACACATGTTGGTGGAAGAAGGTTATTATTTACCTTTATTTAACTAGACAAGTCAGTTAAGAACAAATTCTTATTTTCAATGACAGCCTAGTGGGTTAACTGCCTGTTCAGGGGCAGAACAACAGATTTGTACTTTGTCAGGTCGGCGGTTTGAACTTGCAACCTTCCGGTTACTAGTCCAATGCTCTAACCACTAGGCTACCCTGCTGCCCCGGTGAGGACCAAGGTGCAGCGTGGTATGTGTCCCTATTTATTATGGAAGCACGGAAATAACAAAGAGAAACTGGGCTAGAAACTACCGAAAACAGTCCTGTCTGGTGAAGACACGGTTCTCAATCAGGGACAACGATTGACAGCTGCCTCTGACTGAGAACCATACCAGGCCAAACACAGAAATAGCAAATCATAGAAAAACGAACATAGACAACCTACCCAACTCACGCCCTGACATTACTAAAACAAAGACATAATAAAATAACTAAGGTCAGAACGTGACAGTACCCCCGCCCAAAGGTGCGGACTCCGGCCGCAAAACCTAAACCTATAGGGGAGGGTCTGAGTCGGTGTCTGTCTGCGGTGGGGGCTCTGGCGCGGGACGTGGACCCCACTCCACCATAGTCCTTCGCCGCCTCTTTACCCGCCTCCGTGGCCTCTTTAACACGGCGACCCTCACCGACCTCGGACTGGGGACCCAAGCCACGGGTCCCGAATGGACGGGAGTTTCCGGCAGCACCGGACAGGCGGGAGACTCCGGCGTGAAGGGCGATTCTGGCAGCTCCGGACAGACGGAAGATTCTGGCAGCTCCGGACAAATGGGAGATTCTGCTAGCTCCGGACAGACGGGAGATTCTGGCAGCTCCGGACAGACAGGAGACTCTGGCAGCTCCGGACAGACTGGAGACTCTGGCAGCTCTGGTAGACAACCCACCCAACTCACGCCCTGACCATACTAAAACAAAGACATAATAAAAGAACTAAGGTCAGAACGTGACAACACAACGATAAATAACATACCGTTTTCTAAACTAATCCAATCTGTTGGATTTATTATGCAAGTTACTGAGATGGTTGTTCCAGTTTAGATGATTCAGGTAGTCTCAGAAGAAGTGTAAAGTACTTAAGTAAATATACTTCAAAGTAATACTTCAGTAAATTTTTTGTGAATCTTTACTTTACTATTTATATTGTTAGCCACTTTTACTTTTACTTCACCACATTTCTAAAGAAAATGATGTACTTTTTACTCGATACATTTTCCCTGACACCCAAAATTACTCTTTACATTTTGACAGGAAAATATTCCAATTCACACACTTATCATGAGAACATCCCTGGTCATCCCTACTGCCTCTGATCTGGCGGACTCACTAAACACAAATGCTTCGTTTGTAAATTATGTCTGAGTGTTGGAGCGTGCCCTGGCTATCCGTCAATTTAAAAATATATATATGCCGTCTGGTTTGCTTAATGTAAGGAAGTTGAAATGATTTATACTTTTACTTTTTATACTTAAAGTATATTTGAGCAATTATAATTACTTTTGATACTTAAGTAGTATTTTACTGGGTGACTTTCACTTAAATTTGAGTAATTTTCTATCAAGATATCTTTACTTTTACTCAAGTATGAAAATGAAGTACTTTTTCCACTGCTGAGTGTCAGTACTAAATCTTCTATACTCTGGCAGTCATTCTGGATACAGGTTACAGATGATTAACAATTCCACCTGTTGGATATTCCAACTTTGGCTGGATTCCAATATGAATTACAAATACCTTTGCAAGCCAGCATAATGTGACTTGCAGGCCGGATGTGGCCTGTAAGCCATGAGATTCCTAACACCCAAGAAAGGCCCTCAAAGAAAGGCCTCATGATACATATATCCATATAATATATATGTAATGTATTGTCATATATAATATAATTTTTAAGGCTAATAAGGCTGGTGGAACCCTTCATAGAGGATTCTAGGAAGAACCTTAGATTATAAAATGGTTATTGTTAGAACCCTTCATAGAGGGTTCTAGGTAGAACCATATACAGGGGGTTCTTTAAAGAACCCTACATACATAGAAGGTTCTAGATAAAAACCCTCTGCAAAGGATTCTACCCAGAACCAAAAAGAAATCAGTCAATTGAGATAAATTACTTAGACCCTAATCTATGGATTTCACATGACTGGGCAATGGTGCAGCCATGGGTGGGCCTGGGAGGGCATAGGCCCACCCACTTGGGATGCAGCGTTTATCCCCACAAAATGGCTTTATTATAGACAGAAATCCTCCTAAGTTGCATCAGTGGTTTTGGGTGCTGGTCTCAGACGATCCTGCAGGTGAAGAAGCCGGATGTGGAGGTTCTGGGTTGGCATGGTTACACATGAAGGTTATGAAGCCGGCTGGATGTACTGCCAAATTCTCTAAAACGTTGTTGGCGGGGACTTATGGTAGAAAAATTAACAGTCCATTTTCTGGTAGCAGCTCTGGTGGACATTCCTGTTGTCAGCATGTCAATTGCATGCTCCCTCAAAACTTGAGACATCTGTGGCATTGTGTTGTGTGACAAAACTGCACATTTTAGAGTGGCCTTTTATTGTCTCCAGCACAAGGTTCACCTCTGTAATGATCATGATGTTTAATCCGCTTCTTGATATGCCACACGTCTCAGGTGAATGGATTATCTTGGCAAAGGAGAAATGATCACTAGCAGGGATGTAAACAAATTTGTTCACAAAATTTGAGAGAAATAAGCTTTTTGTGTGTATGGAAAAATTCTGGGATCTTTTATTTCAGCTCATGGGTTTATATTTTTGTTCAGTATAGATATGTATAGTATAATTGTTGTTTATTGATGTATTCATGCAGGGCTCATCTGCAAAAGAGAACGTAGTCTCAGCATGACTGCTAAATAAAGGTTAAATAAAAATTCCATTATTTAGGAAAATAAACATCTTTAGCAAGCAAGGCAGCCATTGCTTTTATAGACAGAACGTATCTGCAGACACATGTTAGTGTTAATGGGACATTGTTAAAGCTTGTTTGGCACGTGACTCTATGGCATTACACCATATTTTCCACCGTTGTGTGTGCCTCCATTTCCTTGTGTCTCAACGCATACGCTTTCTGTTAGGGAAATTGGAGAGAACCTGCTAAATGTTAAGACTGAAAATCATGGAAAGTATACACACTTCAGAGGAAGACAAAACACTGTGTATGTCTCAAATGGCACCCTATTCTCTATGTAGTGTACTAATTTTGATCAGGGCCCATGGGAATAGGGTGCCATTTGGGATGCACACACTGTCTGTCATTAGGGAAGGAACTCCATAGTCTCTGATGACTCAGCCTTCCCACCTGTCTCCTCATGTTCTCCCCACAGCTGCAGGTTACTGTCTTAGACTTTTATTAGCAAAGCTGTGTCGGAAAAGAAATGTCGGCAAAACAGAGGCTTGTCCTCATCGAAGAAAGTGAGCCCCGAAAAACAGGGTGTCCACCAGGTACGATCAATCAGAGAGGATTAGCTAAATGGAAAGTGGAACAAAATATGCATGTCAGACACATTTCATGAGAACGTTGCGAGAGCATTCCTGCGTCCGGTTTCCGTGGGGGTTAGGAGAACATTCCATCAACGTCCCCACCAAACATACACAGAGCGCGGTTGCCATGTTCTAAGAACGTAAAGACATTCATGTTCTAGACAGATTTTACGGGAACGTTACAAGAACATTTCTGTGTATAAAGATGTCAGGAGGTCACCTGATTATACCAAAGAAACATTCTCCCCCACAAGGCAAACCAATCACTCTTTTCATAAGGGATATTTACACACAGAGCTTTTAACATACAGTAGGGCTTCCCAAACTGTCCTGACACAGTGCTTGATTACATTGTTCATTTATACAATAATTGTTATTTAACATGCCCTCACAGGGGATTTGAACTACTAAACCTGATGGTTCATTGCATTCAGACATTCCTGCAACGCCACCATGTCTGTGTCTGTTAGCAGTTCATTTGATTATTTTCTCAGCATTGATTTGATTTACTTCTATCAAAAAAATGCAAGGTCTGTATATTTGTATGATGTTGGTGGGACACAATAACCTGTTTTAATGACACTCCTGAATCACTATGATTAACAAACAAACAAAAATGCTTGAGTGAACTTTTAGTGGAGATTTACTAAGAACGTGAGAGTAGGGTGACTCCCCTAGAGAGTCTCAAACCTCAGCCACCAAAACCAATTACTAACACCCTAACCAGCGTCCCATGTCTCTAGGGCATCTGCTCATTGGGCCAGTATAGTTAGGCCCTGTCCAGAAGAAACTCTAAAATCTCCTCCCCAGATACTTGTGTAGATCTGAAACAACTTGATTGGTGTAAGCAACAGGGTGAAGGCACATTAGTAGTCAGATTAACTGATACCTAACACGGACAAGGTGACGTACTGTAGCAGGAAGATTGGAATACTGTGAACCAAGAGGTTGTGAGATCAAATCCCAAGTGAAGACATGTTGAATCATTTCTGTATAAGCAAATTTGTCAAATATATAGAGGTGGGACCAAATCACAAGTAAAACATATATATTTACTTGTTTGACTACAAATCTTTGTCTATTTTATAGGGCTACCAGACAGCCCTTTTCATTATTTTGGCTTCAACACATTTTGACTGGCCTATGTAATGTCATGGTGTCTCCTGAGTGGTGCAGCGGTCTAAGGCACTGCATCTCTGTGCTAGAGGTGTCACTACAGATCTTGGTTCGATCTTCGCAGGGCAGTGCACAATTGGCCCAGCGTTGTCCGGGTTAGTGGAGGGTTTGGCTGTGGAAGGCTGTAATTGTCAAATAAGAATTTGTTCTTAACTGACTTGCCTATTAAATAAATGTGTTGGCATAGGCTAATGAAAAATGTGTTGAAGACAACATCATGAAAAGGGCTGTCTAGCAGCCTCAAACAAAAATTATAAAGATAAATGATTGTTCCATGAATGCATGGTGTTAAAATATCATTAATAATCATTAAGTCTGATTAGCTAGGCAACTACGGCTAACTTAGAGTCATGTCAAAAAGCCAGAATAACAGCAAAGTATCTGCATTCGTTTAAGTTGTTTTCTAGTGACATTTATTTGGATACATCCATAACAATGAGCTAATGAGGAGCGATTTCGCCTGGGATAGAAAATGTGCTCTCTCGTCAGGACACTGTTATTCAGAGGAGCTAGCCAACAACACAGCTAACACAATCATTTCAAACTGAAGCTGGAAAGACTGCAAAACTAGCTGCACTTCATTTCGTTTTTACCTTTTTTCAATTGACATTTCTTTGTATATATTCATAAAAATGATGCCAGCTGATTCATGATTTGGACTGGCTGAGAAACGCTGCCTGTTTTTCTGGACACAGACACACGGAACGCCGACATAACCCTGGAAATATGACCAACAGAAACCATACGTGCCAACACTCATTTGCACAATAAACATTGCGCTCACTCAGAGCAGGGTTGAGAAATGGTTGACTAAATGAAAAAATGACAATGTATCGTGGGCCTATCAAACATGAAACAGAAACCTCTAATTGTTGCAATAAATGGTACAGGGATGGAATGATGAAACGCTAGTAATGATTGTAGTATTATATGGAATATAGATTTACCACATATGCATTTAAATGTGTGAAAGCAACAGCAAACATTTCAACCAGAGGAAAAAAGTACTGTCCACTGATGGAAGTTTGGAGAGCACAAGTGGAAATCCGCGACTACGATGCGTCTTCGCCACAGTAAATATAAATTTCATAAGCATCATAAGTTAATGATCAAATTCAAGCCATCTTTGCATACCAAAAGAGCAGTTGGCTACTAATTGTTGCTCCATTGCTGGTGAGCTTATAAAGTAAGCAATTAATCATATTCTTGATTACCATTCTTTTTTAAGCTACGTATTTATTTATTATGACAATCCACTCTCCCTTCAATTTTACGTTTGTACTGCACCCGATCCTATAGCTGTACTGCAAATCATCAATCTCTTCACTAGCTCACCCAGCCTGTGTTGATTGATAGTTTGCTGGTCCAATCAGAGGACCGAGGGTGCGTTTCACTAGCCAATCTGTTTCAGGTTTCTTTGCAAGGGCGAAGCTGCGGCTACTGTCTCTGGCTGGGTGTAGAGTAATCCATATAGACTCTGTGAAAATACCCAGGGAACATGACAACCATGTTCTGTGTATGTTTGGTGGGACGTTGATGGAATATTCTCCTAACCCACAGAAAACTGGACACATGAATGTTCTTGCAATGTTCCCATGAATTGTGTTTAGAACCACGTGGTAACCACGTTCTGGGTATGTTCTATTTGACATTTAACCTTTTACTGCAAAATTAAGGGTCACGCCGAGGGATTCTTGGTCGTTTTAAACAAAGCTACTTTGAAACAAAAGTATAAACCTCACACACATGGTTGTGGGCTTAAAAAAAAGAAGACACCTGTACCATGTCAAATACAGAGTTGACATTTATTCAATTTTGAGTTTGCATCCCAATATTACACTGTATAAACATCACAGAAGACTGGAATACAACAAAACTATTTGACCTGAAACAGTAAGTAATCTTTACTAATTATGAAATTATGAAAAATATTCCACCCATGAGGCCAAAGAGGGTGCTTTTGGTCATTGACTGCAGGAAAGCACTACGAGAATGGTCTCTTGGAAACAATCCTTGCACATTTTAAGATGGTCATAACATAGATCATTCAACTATTTGATTTTGAACCCCCTTTAGGTATCCCCAAAAAAAATTATATTGAATTTGACCTTTACTACTATAGCCCATAGAAATGCATTGAATAACACATTCATAAATGGCAAAGACAGCCCAAAAAAGAAATCATAAGGAATAAAGTTTTGAAGTGTCTGTCCTATATCTAGGAGATATACTATACAGTATATACAAAAGTATGTGAACACACCTTCAAAATAGTGGATTCGGCAATTTCAGCCACACCCAGCAGGTGTATAAAATCGAGCACACCGCCATGCAATCTCCATAGACAAACATTGGCAGCAGAAGGGCCTTACTGAAGAGCTCAGTGACATTCAACGTGGCACCGCAATAGAATGCCGCCTTTCCGACAAGTCAGTTTGTCAAATGTCTGCCTTCCTAGAACTGCCACGGTCAACTGTAAGTGCTGTTATTGTGAAGTGGAAACGTCTAGGAGCAACAACGGCTCAGCCGTAAAGTGGTAGGCCACACAAGCTCACAGAACGGGACCGCAGAGTGCTGAAGCGCGCAAAAATTGCCTGTCCTTGTTTGCAACACTCACTTCCAAGTTCCAAACTGCCTCTGGAAGCAACGTCAGCACAATAACTGTTTGTCGGGAGCTTCACTAAATGGGCGTCGATGGCCGAGCAACACAAGGCTAAGATCACCATGCGCAATGTCAAGGGTCGGCTGGAGTGGTGTAAAGCTCGCCGCTATTGGACTCTGGAGCAGTGGAAAGGAATTCTCTGGAGTGATGAATCGCGCTTCACCATCTGGCAGTCTAATGGACAAATCTGGGTTTGGTGGATGCTAGGAGAACGCTACCTGCCAGAATGCTTACTGCCAGCTGTAAAGTTTGGTCGACGAGGAATAATGGTCTGGGGCTGTTTTTAATGGTTTGGGCTAGGCCCCATAGTTCCAGTGAAGGGAAATCTTAACGCTACAGCATACAATAATGTTCTAGACGATTCTGTGCTTCCAATTTTCCTGTTTCAGTATGACAACGCCCCTGTGCACAAAGTGAGATCCATACAGATATGGTTTGTCAAGATCGAAATCCTTCCCAGAAGAGTGGAGGCTGTTACAGCAGCGAAGGGATCAACTCCATACTAATGCCCATCATTTTGGAATGAGATGCTCGACGAGCAGATGTCCATATACGTCATGTAGTGTATGCCTGTTCAATCCAATAACCCAGAGGGATGGTTTTCCTAAGACTTGTTGTCCAACCATTAACATCATGATCTCATTAATTATCAATGCTTCTCCACAAGCTGTTTGTCACAGTGATGGTGAGAAGTAGGACTTAATTTGATGCCTAACTGGCATTTCATCGTTCACAGAGAATTAATCCTGTCACCAGCCAGTTCTTGTCCTGAAGACAAGGTCAGTGGAGAATGAGCAATAAGCAATGGAAAAGTGTACTGATGAGTCGTGTTGTATTGGTCTGTATTTTTCTGACTGTCGCTCTGAGCTTGATTGTAGGGACCCAATGGAAAGATGCATCTCTGTAGTTGCCCATGAGGGACACTGATGCGCCAGCTTAGCTCTTCAGGCAGACCTTGTCTCTTTAGAGTTGAGTGGGGATGCTAGCCAGCTCTGTGTCTTTTGTTGTGTAAGGAATTTGTTTTTAGCAGATGCTATGCATTAGCGATGTGCATTGTTTAGCTGGTGTTAGTTAGATCTTCATTATGGGCTTTGTTTGGACTGTTTGTTGAAGTTATTTTCTGATTTCTTTCAGACACAGACACATTTCTTCTGTCTCACCCTGAAAGACATTGAGCTCTCATGAAGGAACGTCACCCGAAAGCTTGTCGCCTGTTGTCTAGCTCTGGCGTACACAAACCATGCCTACTCTCCCCAGCTCCAGCTCCAGCTCCACCCTGCCGGGATGTCTGTACTGTACTGTAGTGTTTGGGGTAATTATCCCATGGCTTCTCATAGCCATAGAATTTAACAAGACCGATCTGTCATGCTCTCTACTTACAGCTGAAGATGGGGGTAGGTCTTATAATTGCAATACTTTGAACGGGCAGCTACCAACACATAAACAACTACCAACAGCTACCAACACATCTTCCCTTTGAGAAGAGCGTGTGTAATGAGATGTTGTAAAGACCTTCTTCTTTTTTTTAAGTCCATTGCTACAGTGGCTTGCAAAAGTATTCACCTCCTTGGCATTTTTCCTATTTTGTTGCCTTACAACCTGTAATTAAAATGTATTTTTATGTCTCAGCCTCCAGTATTTATGCTGCAGTAGTTTGTGTCGGGGGGCTGGGGTCAGTTTGTTATATCTGGAGTACTTCTCCTGTCTTTTCGGTGTCCTGTGTGAATCTAAGTGTGCGTTTTCTAATTCTCTCCTTCTCTCTTTCTTTCTCTCTCTCGGAGGACCTGAGCCCTAGGACCATGCCCCAGGACTACCTGACATGATGACTCCTTGCTGTCCCCAGTCCACCTGGCCATGCTGCTGTTCCAGTTTCAACTGACCTGAGCCCTAGGGACCATGCCCCAGGACTACCTGACATGATGACTCCTTGCTGTCCCCAGTCCACCTGGCCATGCTGCTGCTCCAGTTTCAACTTCCACCTGACTGTGCTGCTGCTCCAGTTTCAACTGTTCTGCCTTATTATTATTCAGCCATGCTGGTCATTTATGAACATTTGAACATCTTGGCCATGTTCTGTTATAATCTCCACCCGGCACAGCCAGAAGAGGACTGGCCACCCCACATAGCCTGGTTCCTCTCTAGGTTTCTTCCTAGGTATTGGCCTTTCTAGGGAGTTTTTCCTAGCCACCGTGCTTCTACACCTGCATTGCTTGCTGTTTGGGGTTTTAGGCTGGGTTTCTGTACAGCACTTTGAGATATCAGCTGATGTACGAAGGGCTAGATAAATAAATTTGATTTGATTTGATTTGATATTTTGAGGGGATTTGTATCATTTGATTTACACAACATGCCTACCACTTTGAAGATTTTATATTGTGAAACAAACAAGAAATAAGACAAAAAATAATCTGAAAACTATTCAACCCCCCAAAGTCAATACTTTGTAGAGTCACATTTTGCAGCAATTACAGCTGCAAGTCTCTTGGGGTATGTCTCTATAAGCTTGGCCCATCTAGCCACTGGGATTTTTGCTCATTCTTCAAGGCAAAACTGCTCCAGCTCCTTCAAGTTGAATGGGTTCTGCTGGTGTACAGCGATCTTTAAGTCATACCACAGATTCTCAATTGGATTGTGAGGTCTGGGCTTTGACTAGGTCATCCCAAGATATTTAAATGTTTCCCCTAAAACCATTCGAGTGTTGCTTTAGCAGTATGCTTAGGGTCATTGTACTGCTGGAAGGTGAACCTCCATCCCAGTCTCAAATCTCTGGAAGACAAACAGGTTTCCCTCAAGAATTTGCCATCCATCATCATTCCTTCAATTCTGACCAGTTTCCCATGCCCTGCCGATGGAAAACATCCCCAAAACATGAACCTGACACCACCGTACCTCACTGTGGGGATGGTGTTCTCAGGTGATGAGAGGTGTTGCGTTTGCGCCAGACATGGCATTTTCCTTGATGGTCAAAAAGCTACATTTTAGTCTCATCTGACCAGAGTACATTCTTCCATATGTTTGTGGAGTCACCCACATGCCTTTTGACGAACACCAAACGTGTTTGCTTATTTTTCTCTTTAAGCAGTGGCTTTTTTCTGGCCACTCTTCTGTAAATCTCAGCTCTGTGGAGTGTATGGCTTAAAGTGGTCCAATGGACAGATGCTCCAATCTCCGCTGTGCAGCTTTGCAGCTCCTTCAGGGTTATCTTTGGTCTCTTTGTTGCCTGTCTGATTAATACCCTCCTTGCCTTGTCCATTAGTTTTGGTGGCGTCCCTCTTTTGGCAGGTTAGCTGTGGTGCCATATTCTTCCCATTTTTTTAAATAATAGATTTAATGGTGGGATGTTGGGATGTTCAGAGTTTCAGATATTTTTTATAACGCATCCCTGATCTCTACTTCTCCACAACTTTGTCCCTGACCTGTTTGGAGAGCTCCTTGGTCTTCATGGTGCTGATTGCTTGGCGATGCCCCTTGCTTAGTGGTGTTGCAGACTCTGGGACCTTTCAGAACAGGTGTAAATATGCTGAGATCATGTGACAGATCATGTGACACTTAGATTGCACACAGGTGGATTTTATTTAACTAATTATGTGACTTCTGAAGATAATTGGTTGCACCAGATCTTATTTAGGGGCTTCATAGCAGAGGGGAGAATACATATGCACGCACCAATTTTCTGTTTTGTTTTTTGTATCATTTTTAAAATTTCACTTCACCAATTTGGACTATTTTGTGTATGTCCATTACATGAAATCCAAATAGAAAATAAATGTAAAGTACAGGTTGTAATGCAACAAAATTGGAAAAACGCCAAGAGGGATGAGTACTTTTGCAAGACAAAAGGCAAATGCATGGGAATTAAGAAGACTTGCAGCATATTCCAATTTCAATTATCAAAACGTAGAGAGCATCTTGACTGACCGCATCACTGCTTGGTATGGCAACAACTCCGTCATCGATCGCACGGCTCTAGAGAGGGTGGTGCAGACAGCCCAGTACATCACTGGGCCAGAGCTCCCTGCCATCCAGGACCTCTATATCAGGAGGTGTGAAAGGATACTCCAGCCACCCAAGCCATTGACTGTTCTCTCTGCATCCGCATGGCAAGCGGTACCAGTGCATTAAGTCTGACACCAACAAGCTCCTGAGCAGCCTCTATCCCCAAGCCATAAGATTGCTAAATAGCTAACAGAATGGCTACACAGACTATCTGAGTGGACCATTGTATTTCATTTTTATTTTTGAACTGACTCTATGTAAACTCACAGGACACTACACACTCCCACACACTGACACTTCAACACACGCATAACATGCACACACATTTATACTGACTACACAAACATACACACACACACACACACATACACACACATTCAATCATAATTTATGCTGCCGCTACTCTATTTATCATATATCCTAATGCCTGGTCACCTTACCCATATATATATCTACCTCGATCACTCCAGTATCCCTGCACATTGTAAATATGCTACTGGAACTGACTAACCCTGTATATAACATGCTTACTTACTTACTTTCTCATGTTCTTCTTATTTCTTGTTTTTATTTCTCCTGTGTTTATGTTCTACCTTATGTTATTTTTAGTGCTACATTGATATTGATTACTGCATTGTTGGGTTTGGAGCTTCCAAGAAAGGCATTTCACTGTAATTGTGCACGTTATATAACTTGAAACATAGTCACTTGCTCAAAATAGTAACTTCCTTAAAATAGTCTGAATTAATCTACGATAAATCAAGAATTCTACAATTACTTTAGAAGTTCTTGCCAAGGAGGTCTTAGTCGCACAATTTCACATATATCTAACATTTTTGGTGCAGTATTTTTCAAGTTAAAAAAAATGTGCATGAAAAACTAGTCAGTGCACTGCATACAAACTGTCGAGTCGGGAAAGTCTGGCTGCCCGCTCCAATAACATGTATACAGCTTCATCATCTGCAAGCTGTCAAACTATCATAAATAAAGCACAAACTACACACTCTTTTAGCAGTGCCCAAAATAACTTGCTGTGTAGAATAAAAGTTATCAACCAATCAATGTACATGCAAAAACCCAGGTATTAGGCCTCCCGGGTGGTGCAGTGCTAGTTGTGCCACCAGAGACTCTGGGTTTGAGCCCAGGCTCTGTCACAGCTGACCGGGAGGCCCATGGGATGATGCACAATTGGCCTAGTGTCGTTAGGGAGGGTTTGGCTGGCAGGGATAACCTTGTCTCATCATGCACTAGCGACTTCTGTGGTGGGCCGGGTGCAGTGCACACTGACCAGGTCACTAGGTGTACGGTGTTTCCTCTGACACATTGGTGTAGATTCTCCATGAACCCATGTGGGTTGAGATGCGCGCTGTGTTAAGAAGCAGCTTGGTTGCGTTTCGGAGGACGCATGGCTCTCAACCTTTGCCTCTCCTGAGTCTGTGAGGGAGTTGTAGCAATGAGACAAGACAGTAACAATTTGATACCACAAAAATGGGGTAAAAATAACCTATTCAGATAATCTCCTTGCAATAAAGCATGCTGGGAAATATTATATGTAGTTCTATGTAGAACCCTTCTTGCCTTCCAAAGAATATTAACCTTTTTTTTACGGTTATTAGGTTGTTAAAGGTTCTAGGTTAAAGGTTCTTTGTAAGGGTTCTTCTGATCAAAACGGTTCTTGGAAGAACCCAATCCCTCCGCAAAGAACCATTTTGGAAGTGTTTAGCAAGAAAAAAGCTCTGTGTTTGCCAATGAAGCTAACAAGTAGTAGCTAGCAGGCACATTGAGTAGCCAGGCCAAAGAGTGGCGATGTTTATTCTTTGGTGCTGTATAGTCTTTCTGGCAGGTTGCGTGGGGACATAAGATGCAGGGTTTTGGAATATTGACAAGTTGCAGTTGGGATACAAGATTGCTTGGATCGTCTCAATTATAATTTTGCCCAAAAATGTGGCAGACTCGAATGATTGACACTATCAAACACATCAGCAAGTTGCCACTCCATAAACGGCTTTGGGCCAATGGTTATTTCAACATAACATTGGCGCTGCACTGTCTTATGTAAACAAGTCTGAGGCACTGCGTAATGAGCAGGTCTGTCTCATTGTCTGGAGGTTCTGGCTGCTATGATTGGATAGAATGTGTGAAGCTGATAGAGCGCAATCAGCACAGGTGCTTCTTTCGTGTTAGTGGGCATGATTATAATCCCATACCCAACCCTCCAGTAAATTGTGAAGAACTCACTTACAAAACTGACTTTATGACCAAAATAATCCTATTTTACACTTTGTAGTCAGTTTTGACACTAGAATGAATGTTTCTGATGCACATCGTTTCATAAAACCAGAGAAGTTGACCTTGAAGCACATTCCACTTTCAGTGTAGATTCTCCATGAATCATATAGTGTATTCCTCATACTGTATTCAAACTAATTCATAGCCAGCTTGACAATGTAATTGTCAAAAGTTGTATTTGCCTAATGTAGAAACTTGGTCTATCTGCAGTGTTCTGAACTCATTCGGTGAGAGTGCTGTTCAGAATTGATATGTTCTGGCGTTGATGACAGGAGCACTTTTTTATGCTGTCCAAATTCTAAACACCTGGAAAATGGAAGAACCCAGGAGTCTGTTCCAAAAGGATATTTCAACCTTTCAAAGTAGGTTTCAAATATGCCTTTTTGCACTTTGACACACTCCTGAGAGAGAGAAGGTTGTGTTGAGAGAAGGTTGTGTTGAGACTGAGTTATCAAGGCTCATCTGGTCTTTGTGACCAGTTTGGGTTCCTAGTCCTGGACTAAAACGCTATTTAAATAGAGAATCTTGGCCCTAAGTGCTATATCTTTGCGAGCAGATTGTTTCGTAGAAACTACAGGACCGGGACACGTTTTCCATAGTCTAGAGTTCCTACAAGACTTTAACTAAGTTGTGTGAGAGAATTTAAACGTTTGGGTAAAAGGTAGGTTTTTCATAGGTCCATAGTTGGAATTCTGCTCATATACAGTTTAAGTCGGAAGTTTACATACACCTTAGCCAAACACATTTAAACTCAGTTTTTCACAATTCCTGACACTTAATCCTTGTAAAAATTCCCTTTCTTAGGTTCAGTTAGGATCACCACTTTATTTTAAGAATGTGAAATGTCAGAATAATAGTAGAGAGAATTATTTCTTTGTCACGTTCTGACCTTTATTTCCTTTGTTTTGTATTTATTTAGTATGGTCAGGGCGTGAGTTGGGTGGGCAGTCTATGTTTGTTTTTCTATGATTTGGGTATTTCTATGTTTCGGCCTAGTATGGTTCTCAATCAGAGGCAGGTGTCATTAGTTGTCTCTGATTGAGAATCATACTTAGGTAGCCTGGGTTGCACTGTTTGTTTGTGGGTGATTGTCTATGTTGTAGCTTCATGGTCGTCATTTGTTTATTGTTTTGTATACAGTGTCAGTACTTGCTTTATTAAAGATTTACCATGGACACTTACGACGCCGCATTTTGGTCCGATCCTTCTCGCCTCTCCTCTTCAGATGAAGAGGAGGACGCCCGTGACATTCTTTCAGCTTTTATTTCTTTCATCACATTCCCAGAGGGTCAAAAGTTTACATACACTCAATTAGTATTTGGTAGCATTGCCTTTAAAATGTTTAACTTGGGTCAAACGTTTAGCCTTCCACAAGCTTCCCACAATAAGTTGGGTGAATTTTGGCCCATTCCTCCTGACAGAGCTGGTGTATCTGAATCATGTTTGTACGCCTCCTTGCTCGCATACGCTTTTTCAGTTCTGATCACAAATGTTCTATGGGAATGAGATCAGGGCTTTGTGATGGCCACTCCAATACCTTGACTTTGTTGTCCTTTCGCCATTTTGCCACAACTTTGGAAGTATGCATTGTCCATTTGGAAGACCGATTTGCAACCAAGCTTTAACTTTCTGACTGATGTCTTGAAGTGTTGCTTCAATATGTCCACATATTTTCCTACCTCATGATGCCATCTATTTTGTGACGTACACCAGTCCCTCCTGCAGCAAAGCACCCCCACAACATGATGCTGTCACCCTCACAACATGATGCTGCCACCCCCGTGCTTCATGGTTAGGATGGTATTCTTCGGCTTTCAAGCCTCCCCCTTTTCCTCCAAACATAACGACGGTCATTATTGCCAAACAGTTCTATTTTTGTTTCATCAGACCAGAGGACATTTCTACAAAAGGTACGATCTTTGTCCCCATATGTAGTTGTAAACTGTAGTCTGGCTTTTTTATGGCGGTTTTGGAGCAGTTGCTTCTTCCTTGCTGAGTGGCCTTTCGGGTTATGTCGATATAGGATTCATTTTACTGTGGATATAGATACTTTTATACCTGTTTCCTCCAGCATCTTCACAAGGTCCTTTGCTGTTGTTATTGATTTGCACTTTTCGCACCAAAGTACGTTAATCTCTAGCAGACAGAACGCGTCTCCTTCCTGTGCAGTATGACAACTGCGTGCGCCCATGGTGTTTATACTTGCGTACTATTGTTTGTACAGATGCACGTGGTACCTTCAGGCATTTGGAAATTGCTCCCAAGGACGAACCAGACTTGTGGAGGTCCAAAAACAAATCTGAGGTCTTGGCTGATTTCTTTTGATTTTCCCATGACCCTTTCACAGGTACACCTCCAATTGACTCAAATTATGTCAATTATCTTGTCAAAAGCTTCTAAAGCCATGATATCATTTTTGGAATTTTCCAAGCTGTTTAAAGGCACAGTCAATTTAGTGTATGTAACCTTCTGACCCACTGGAATTGTGATACAGTGAATTATAAGTGAAATAATCTGTCTGTAAACAATTGTTGGAAAATTACTTGTGTCATGCACCAAGTAGATGTCCTAACCAACTATAGTTTGTTAACAAGAAATTTGTGGAGTGGTTGAAAAAACAGTTTTAATGACTCCAACCTGAGTGTATGTAAACTTCCGACATCAACTGTACATTACCGTTCAAGAGTTTGGAGGCACTTAGAAATGTCCTTGTTTTTAAAATAACATCAAATTGATCAGAAATACAGTGTAGGCATTGTTAATGTTACATATCACTATTGTAACTGGAAACAGCAGATGTTTTATGGAATATCTATATTTTTTTATTTTTTACCTTTATTTAACCAGGCAAGTCAGTTAAGAACAAATTCTTATTTTCAATGACGGCCTAGGAACAGTGGGTTAACTGCCTGTTCAGGGGCAGAACGACAGATTTTGTACCTTGTCAGCTCGGGGATTTGAACTTGCAACCTTTCGGTTACTAGTCCAATGCTCTAACCACTAGGCTACACTGCCGCCCCTGTACATAGGCATACAGAGGCCCATTATCAGCAACCATCACTCCTGTGTTCCAATGGCAAGTTGTGTTTGTTAATCAAAGTTTATAATTTTAAAAGGCTAATTGATCATTAGAAAAGCCTTTTGCAATTATGTTAGCACATCTGAAAACTCTTGTTCTGGTTAAAGAAGCAATACAACTAGACTAGTTGAGTATCTGGAGCATCAGCAATTGTGGGTTCGAATATAGGTTCAAAATGGCCTGAAACAAGGAACTTTCTTCTGAAACTCATCAGTCTATTCTTGTTCTGAGAAATGACGACTATTTCCATGCGAGAATTTGCCAAGAAACTGAAGATCTCATACAACGCTGTGTGCTACTCCCTTCACAGAACAGTGCAAACTGGCCTAACCAGAATAGAAAGAGGAGTGGGAGGCCCCGGTGCACAACTGAGCAAGAGGACAAGTACATTAGAGTGTCTAGTTTGAGAAACAGACGCCTCACACGTCCTCAACTGGCAGCTTCATTAAATAGTACCCTGGCACTGTTTAGTGGCGAACATAAGGTGTAATAATGTTTCCTGATCTTTCTTCTGTCTCTCAGATATAGGACAGACACTTCAGAACAAACTTCCTTTTGTTTTTCTGGGTGGGGGGGACTATCTGTTGTTCCAAATAGTGAATATGTTATTCAATGCATTTGCACGGGCTAATAGCAGCAAGGCCAATTTTTTTTTTTGCATCAAATCATTTTTTAATATATTTTTGAGGTACTTCAAGGGGTTAAATTCTAAATTAAACAGCAAAATCATTCTTGGTATGGCCTTCTTAAGTGAAAGTGTTTAAAAGTAAGTCCTTTAATACCACATTTTGTAAGACCTATCCTCAACATTATGGCCTGAAGATGTTGGCTAACATCAGAACTGCAAATACCAATATGTGATCATTCATTCTCATAAGATTCCATCCAGAGAGGGGATAGCCAAGAATTTGAATATTTTATCATCCACAACCTGCGCTCAGAATGACCGATATGGTAAAGTACTCAACAAACAAGACTAGCTTAACCCTTTAAACTCAAAAATTCATATCAATATCATGTGCAAAGATTCCAACCCCTTACAGATTGGATTAGTTTAGAAAAATGTCAGTAATTTATCTTTGAATAGTACAGAATCAATGAATCAATCAATGTCTATGAGGAAACATTAAAACTGACAGGAAACAGCTGACTATCATGTTTAATCTTGCATTTTAAACGCCTGTGTTTAAGATGAGAACACTTATTGGCTAATCTAAATGCCTAATGTTGAAGTTTTAAACACTGGTTATTAATGTCACGTTTCATGGTTTTACACTGTCGATCACTGTTTAACCTTAACCATGAGAGCTCTACTGAACCAAATGGGAATGTTCAATGAAATGACTTGTGAAGCATCTATGAAGGCCTTATAAGTGTTTACGAAGGTTTGATGAAGTCGGTAAAGTCATTGTTCATTTAAAGTTGGTCCCCTACATGATATCCATTGTTATTTCATTCATTAATACACATGCACGCACGCACGCATACACACACGCTTTTCAGAGAATCTTCTCATTTATCCCAGTTGTACTCTTTCCATTAAATGTGATGCGTCACAAACACCTTATTAAGGTTTGGCAGCAGCCTTATGGAAACTCTTAACATGGCAGCATACTGCCAAGACACAGCTTAGTCTCAATAAACAGTCTAGAACAATGCAGTGTCGCTACTTGCAGCCCTGTGTTAGATTCAATCTGAAGAGTACAAAAACACACACACACACACAGGCTCACATTAACTGGCATACCGCAGACAAAATCAAATCAAATCAAATCAAATGCTATTTGTCACATACACATGGTTAGCAGATGTTAATGCGAGTGTAGCGAAATGCTTGTGCTTCTAGTTCCGACAATGCAGTAATAACCAACAAGTAATCTAACTAACCATTCCAAAACTACTGTCTTATACACACAAGTGTAGGGGGATAAAGAATATGTACATAAAGATATATGAATGAGTGATGGTACAGAGCGGCATAGACAAGATACAGTAGATGGTATCGAGTACAGTATATACATATGAGATGAGTATGTAAACAAAGTGGCATAGTTAAAGTGGCTAGTGTTACATGTATTACATAAAGACGCAGTAGATTATATAGAGTACAGTATATACGTATACATATGAGATGAATAATGTAGGGTATGTGAACATTATATTAGGTAGCATTGTTTAAAGTGGCTAGTGATATATTTGACATCATTTCCCATCAATTTCCATTATTAAAGAGCCTGGAGTTCAGTCAGTGTGTTTGCAGCAGCCACTCAATGTTAGTGGTGGCTGTTTAACAGTCTGATGGCCTTGAGATAGAAGCTGTTTTTCAGTCTCTCGGTCCTAGCTTTGATGCACCTGTACTGACCTCGCCTTCTGGATGATAGCGGGGTGAACAGGCAGTGGCTCGGGTGGTTGTTATCCTTGATGATCTTTATGGCCTTCCTGTAACATCGGGTGGTGTAGGTGTCCTGGAGGGCAGGTAGTTTGCCCCCGGTGATGCGTTGTGCAGACCTCACTACCCTCTGGAGAGCCTTACGGTTGTGGGTGTGGAGCAGTTGCCGTACCAGGCGGTGATACAGCCCGCCAGGATGCTCTCGATTGTGCATCTGTAGAAGTTTGTGAGTGCTTTTGGTGACAAGCCAAATTTCTTCAGCCTCCTGAGGTTGACGAGGCGCTGCTGCGCCTTCTTCACGATGCTGTCTGTGTGGGTGGACCAATTCAGTTTGTCTGTGATGTGTATGCCGAGGAACTTAAAACTTGCTACCCTCTCCACTACTGTTCCATCGATGTGGATAGGGGGGTGTTCCCTCTGCTGTTTCTTGAAGTCCACAATCATCTCCTTAGTTTTGTTTTGTTGAGTGTGAGGTTATTTTCCTGACACCACACTCCGAGGGCCCTCACCTCCTCCCTGTAGGCCGTCTCGTCGTTGTTGGTAATCAAGCCTACCACTGTTGTGTCGTCCGCAAACTTGATGATTGAGTTGGAGGCGTGCGTGGCCACGCAGTCGTGGGTGAACAGGGAGTACAGGAGAGGGCTCAGAACGCACCCTTGTGGGGCCCCAGTGTTGAGGATCAGCGGGGTGGAGATGTTGTTACCTACCCTCACCACCTGGGGGGCGGCCCGTCAGGAAGTCCAGTACCCAGTTGCACAGGGCTGGGTCGAGACCCAGGGTCTCGAGCTTGATGACGAGCTTGGAGGGTACTATGGTGTTAAATGCCAAGCTGTAGTCGATGAACAGCATTCTCATATAGGTATTCCTCTTGTCTAGATGGGTTAGGGCAGTGTGCAGTGTGATTGATATTGCATCGTCTGTGGACCTATTTGGGCGGTAAGCAAATTGGAGTGGGTCTAGGGTGTCAGGTAGGGTGGAGGTGATATGGTCCTTGACTAGTCTCTCAAAGCACTTCATGATGACGGAAGTGAGTGCTATGGGGCGGTAGTCATTTAGCTCAGTTACCTTAGCTTTCTTGGGAACAGGAACAATGGTGGCCCTCTTGAAGCATGTGGGAACAGCAGACTGGGATAGGGATTGATTGAATATGTTCGTAAACACACCAGCCAGCTGGTCAGCGCATGCTCGGAGGGCGCGGCTGGGGATGCCGTCTGGGCCTGCAGCCTTGTGAGGTTTAACACGTTTAAATGTTTTACTCACCTCGGCTGCAGTGAAGGAGAGGCCGCATGTTTTCGTTGCAGGCCGTGTCAGTGGCACTGTATTGTCCTCAAAGCGGGCAAAAAAGTTATTTAGTCTGCCTGGGAGCAAGACATCCTGGTCCGTGACGGGGCTGGTTGCCGTTGAATTGAGATTCTACTTTGTCTCTATACTGACGCTTAGCTTGTTTGATTGCCTTGCGGAGGGAATAGCTACACTGTTTGTATTCGGTCATGTTTCCGGTCACCTTGCCCTGATTAAAAGCAGTGGTTTGCGCTTTCAGTTTCACGCGAATGCTGCCATCAATCCACGGTTTCTGGTTTGGGAATGTTTAAATCGTTGCTATGGGAACGACATCTTCAACGCACGTTCTAATGAACTCGCACACCGAATCAGCGTATTCGTCAATGTTGTTGTCTGACGCAATACGAAACATATGCCAGTCCACGTGGTGGAAGCAGTCTTGGAGTGTGGAATCAGATTGGTCGGACCAGCGTTGGACAGACCTCAGCGTGGGAGCTTCTTGTTTTAGTTTCTGTCTGTAGGCAGGGATCAACAAAATGGAGTTGTGGTCAGCTTTTCCGAAAGGAGGGCGGGGCAGGGCCTTATATGCGTCGCGGAAGTTAGAGTAGCAATGATCCAAGGTTTTGCCAGCCCTGGTTGCGCAATCGATATGCTGATACAATTTAGGGAGTCTTGTTTTCAGATTAGCCTTGTTAAAATCCCCAGCTACAATGAATGCAGCCTCAGGATGTGTGGATTCCAGTTTGCAAAGAGTCAAATAAAGTTTGTTCAGGGCCATCGATGTGTCTTCTTGGGGGGGAATATATATGGCTGTGATTATAATCGAAGAGAATTCCCTTGGTAAATAATGCGGTCAACATTTGATTGTGAGTAATTCTAAATCAGGTGAACAGAAGGACTTGAGTTCCTGTATATTGTTGTGGCCACACCACGTCTCGTTAGCCATAAGGGATACGCCCCCGCCCCTCTTCTTACCAGAAAGATGTTTGTTTCTGTCTGCGCGATGCGTGGAGAAACCAGCTGGCTGCACCGACTCCGATAGTGTCTCTCCAGTGAGCCATGTTTCCGTGAAGCAAAGAACGTTACAGTCTCTGATGTCCCTCTGGAATGCTACCCTTGCTCGGATTTCATCAACCTTGTTGTCAAGAGACTGGACATTGGCGAGAAGTATACTGGGGAGTGGTGCACGATGTGCCCGTCTCCGGAGTCTGACCAGAAGACCGCTTCGTTTCCCTCTTTTACAAAGTCGTTTTTTTGGGTCGCCGACTGGGATCCATTCCGTTGTCCTGGGTGAAAGGCAGAACGCAGGATCCGCTTTGCGAAAGTCATATTCTTGGTCGTACTGATGGTGAGTTGACGCTGCTCTTATATTCAGTAGTTCTTCTCGACTGTATGTAATGAAACCTAAGATGACCTGGGGTACCAATGTAAGAAATAACACGTAAAAAAAGGAACGCGAAGCGAGGCGGCCATCTCTGTCGGCGCCGGAAGTTACTGTGTCGGCGCCGGAAGTTACTGGTAGATTCAAAGTAAACACACATACTGTACACACATACAACTTGGGTTTCTACAGTTATTTGGTTTTCATGTCTCTTCTTAGCTCTGTATGAATGGCATAGTCGGAGAAAGGAAGGGGGGGTCTTTTTCTATGGGTCTCTCTCTCAGTGGTGTGTGTGTGTGTGTGTGTGTGTGTGTGTGTGTGTGTGTGTGTGTGTGTGTGTGTGTGTGTGTGTGTGTGTGTGTGCGTGTGTGTGTGTGTAGGGCAAGGGTCTTTTTGGAAGATGGAAGAGGTAGATTTGGAAAAACCATATGGCATAACACTGCCATGGAATCTATAGTATATTTAAACACAAATGGGGACAGCCAACATCTTAAAGGCCCTGAACAGTCAAAATCATGTTTTTCATGAAATTGGATGACATTTGGATGAAAGGATGAAAAATGACTTGCTTCTACATTGATCAAGTTTGATCATAAAGTAACTGGTCCCCTCCCCCATACAACAAGGATGGAATTATTAAGGGGATAGGGTGACGTCACCCGTATTACACCAATGGTAACCTCATTTAAGTAAGTACTGCCTTGTAACTAACATCGGAGATGGCGTGTTTGCAGAGGGGCATAGTTTATATAGCTAGATAGCTTCTCTACTAGGTGCCAAAATTTGACAGTAGGATGTCAGAAAATATAATTAAAAGTTTACCCTATTCATCTATGGCAAAGACACTTATATGTTCCCCTTTAATCTGTATCTGGTGTTAGCTAGTTACAGGCTTGCTAGGTCTTCAGCCAGCATGGAACAGAAGAGGGGGAAAGATTGTTCTAAATTCAGATGCAATTGTCAAGTCATCCCATTCGTCAGTGCTGGTATGAACTGCTTCTCAAGAGACATGCCAAACAGGAAATGTATAAAAAAATGTACATCATGTATGCAACTTCAATGTTGTTTGAGTTGTTTTACTGCAAAGCTGCTCACTGCAGCCAAGTTGCTTGAAATAGGTGTTTCAAAGAGCTGTCAGTCAAGGTGAGCTGTCACGCCCTGGTCGAAGTATATTATGTTTGTCTTCATTTATTTGGTCAGGCCAGGGTGTGACATGGGTTATTGTGGTGCGTTTTTGTCTTGGGGTTTTTGTGGGGTGTCTAGCATAGTCTATGGCTGCCTGAGGCGGTTCTCAATCAGTCAGGTGATTATCGTTATCTCTGATTGGAAGCCATATTTAGGCAGCCATATTCTTTGAGTATTTTCGTGGGTGATTGTTCCTGTCTCTGTGTTTGTTTTCACAAGATAGGCTGTATAGGTTTTCACGTTCCGTTTGTTGTTTTGTATTATTCGTTTCTTCATTTTATTAAAGAACATGAGTAACCACCACGCTGCATTTTGGTCCGCTCCTCTTTCAACAGATGAACGCCGTTACATGAGCTCATGAATAAGCTCCCCGCCCACTCAGTCTTTTAAAAATGTCTGGTAATTAAGAATTTCAAATACTTAGAGCATTGGATTTAGTCAGTCTGGTGTGCCAGATGGGCGGGGTTAACACTTTTGTCACGACTTCGGCCGTAGTCGGCCCCTCTCCTTGTTCGGGCGGTGTTCGGCGGTCGACGTCACCGACCTTCTAGCCATCACTGATCCACTTTTCATTTTCCATTGGTTTTGTCTTGTCTTCCATCACACCTGGTTCCAATCCCATCAATTACATGTTGTGTATTTAACCCTCTGTTTCCCCTGATGTCCTTGTCGGTGATTGTTTGTTGTATGTATTGGTGCTCTTTATGTTCTGGTGTGCGACGGGTTTTGTACCCACGTTCATTATTTTTTGTATATGTTGGTTTTTATATGTTGGTTTTCGGAGCACTTTATTAAACGACTCCGTTTATACCAAGTTTGTTCTCCTGCGCCTGACTTCCCTGCCACCAGCACGCACCCATTACAACTTTCCAGACTATTCCATTTGTTATGTTGCACCAGCCAGGCTCAATCAAGCACAGTTACATTAATTGAAAGATCACAAATACTATTTAAACAAATGTAGTGACTCCTGACACCATCCACCATGAACAATGGTTTTCAGTTATAGAGGGCTGTTTTCAGAGAAATTGATAGCTAACACCTTGACATAGATAAACTAATGAAGTAATATTTGGGAATAGTGTTCTAAGGCTGGCTTTTGTTTTTGCTAGTCAGTCGAAGGGCCTGCGTACGATCTGTCCACAGTGTCTAGTGTGGATACTCCACTGCTTCCATTCAAGCCTGAGGACTAGGGAGGGGACTTTGCCACCTCAGACAGAGAGTGTGAGAAAGAGAGATAGTAAGGGAATGACAGCATAAGGGAAAAATTGTGAAAAGGGAGGAGATTTGGGCCAGAAATAGCAGAAAAATATGTTAGAGACAGGAAGAATGAAATGATGCAAGGTTAAAGTAAGGTTGAAGGTTGGTAAGAGGTTAAAGCTGGAATCCATCTTAAGAGAGAGAGAGAGAGAGAGAGAGAGAGAGAGAGAGAGAGAGAGCAAGAGACTGTTCTTGGCTTGCCTGAAGCCTGCTCTTTGAAGTGCATGTCAGCGATGCGTGCTGTCCTCTCGGGGCATGTACTTTGAGTTCTGATGAGTTTTACTCTAGATCTCTGTCTTCGGGCTGAATTTGACAACTAGACTTCAAGCCAGGATTCACTCCCTATCTCCTCACTCCCTTTCATTCTCGTCCCCTGTGTATGTCCATTCATCATTTATTTATATTTCTCCCTACAGTATATCTTCCCTTTCTTAATCTTCTGCCTTTCCCGTTGCTCTGAACCCTTGATTTCTTATTTTCTTTCTCTGCCTTATCCATCCCTCTCTCTCTGTGCTGGCCCCCATGTTCCCAGCAGATGTGTGTGATTCCACTCCTTTGTCCTGAATTGAGAAAAAAAACAAGAGAGAAAGGGGGTTTTTAAACTGGGACTTCACACGGTTTATTTTTTATCTGATTTTTCTTGAGTCGTCTATAAACATGACTTACAGTATGGCAAAATACTGTATGATTGAACACTATTCACCTCTAGCAAAGGAGCCGAAAGCAACAAAAAATAACATGTACATTATAGCATAACTGCAATGCACACCGGGTATTATTATTGGCCTTGTTTCAGGGCGGAGCTCATTAGAAAAAAAACTTGGCATGCTTTGCAATTGTTCATATTTACATTTGCATTTTAGTCATTTAATAACAGACACTCTTATCCAGAGAGACTAACAGTGCATTCATCTTAAGATAGCGAGGTGAGACAACAACATATCACAATTGTATCAAGTAGATTTTCCCTCGAAATATTTAGCAACATGTTCACATTATACAGTACCAGTATTTATATTTTGTTCAGTATACAGTTTGGACACAATTACTCATTCCAGGGTTTTCTTTATTTTTACTATTTTCTACACTGTATAATAACAGTGAAGACATCAAAACTATGAAATAACACATATGGAATCATGTAATAACCAAAAAAGTGTTAAACATATCAAAATATATTTTATATTTGAGATTCTTCAAAGTAGCCACCCTTTGCCTTGATGCAGCTTTGCACACTCTTGGCATTCTCTCAAGGAGTTCCAAAATCTGAGCACTTGTTGGCTGCTTTTCCTTCACTCTGCGGTCCAACTCATCCCAAACCATCTCAATTGGGCTGTGGACGGGTGATTGTGGAGGCCAGGTCATCTGATACAGTACTCCATCACTTTCCTTGGTCAAATAGCCCTTACACAGCCTGTATGTGTGTTTTGTGTCATTGTTCTGTTGAAGAACAAATTATAGTCCCAATAAGTGCAAAACAGATGGGATGGTGTATCAATGCAGAATGCTGTGGTAGCCATGCTGGTTAAGTGTGCCTTGAATTCTAAATAAATCACAGTGTCACCAGCAAAGCACCCCAATACCATCACACCTCCTCTTCCATGCTTCACGGTGGGAACCACAAATGTGAGGATCATTTGTTTACCTACCTTGCGTCTCACAAAGAAATGGCAGTTGGAAGCAAAAATCTAAAATTTGGACTCATCAGACCATAGGACAGATGTCTGATGTCCATTGCTCGTGCTTCTTAGCACAAGCAAGTCTCTTCTTCTTATTGGTGTCCTTTAGTAGTGGTTTCGTTGGACCAATTCGACCATGAAGGTCTGATTTATGCAGTCTCTTCTGAACAGTTGATGTTGAGATGTGTCTGTTACTTGAACTCTGCGAAGCATTTATTTGGGCTGCAATCTGAGTAGTAGTTAACTTATCCTTTGCAGCAGTAACTCTGGGTCTTCCTTTCCTGTGGTGGTCCTCATGAGAGCCAGTTTCATCATAGCGCTTGATGTTTTTTGCGACTGCACTTGAAGAAACTTTTAACGTTCTAGATTGACTGACCTTCATGTCTTAACCTCTAGCGTCGAGCAATCCCGTATCCGGGAGCGTAATCATAGCCTCAAGCTCATTACCATAACGCAACGTTTCCTATTCATGAAAATCGCAAATGAAATGAAATAAATATATTCAAACACAAGCTTAGCCTTTTGTTAACAACACTGTCATCTCAGATTTTCAAAATATGCTTTTCAACCATAGCTACACAAGCATTTGTGTAAGAGTATTGATAGCCTAGCATAGCATTAAGCCTAGCATTCATCAGGCAACATTTTCACAAAAACAAGAAAAACATTGAAATAAAATCATTTTCCTTTGAAGAACTTCGGATGTTTTCAATGACGAGACTCTTAGTTAGATAGCAAATGTTCATTTTTTCCAAAAAGATTATTTGTGTAGACGAAACAGCTGTTTTGTTCATCACGTTTGACTAAGAAAAAGACCGGAAAATGCCAAACTTTTTTCAAAATTTATCTCCATAATATCGACAGAAACATGGCAAACGTTGTTTAGAATCAATCCTCAAGGTGTTTTTCACATATCTATTCGATAATCTATCAGTGGTGGCAGTTGGCTTCTCATCAGAAGCAAACGGAAAAATACTGCAGCTGGAGATTACGCAATAATTGCGACGGAGGACACCAAGCGACCACCTGGTAGATGTAGTCTCTTATGGTCAATCTTCCAATGATATGCCTACAAATACGTCACAATGCTGCAGACACCTTGGGGAAAACGTGAAAAACATAAGCTGACTCCTAGCTCCTTCTTAGCCATATAAGGAGTAATTGCCATGAGGCGGTTTTAAAAAATGTGTCACTTCCTGATTGGATTTTTATCAGTTCTTTTTCTGTAACATCAGTTCTGTGGCACTCACCGACAATATCTTTGCAGTTTTGGAAACGTCAGAGTGTTTTCTTTCCAAAGCTGTCAATTATATGCATAGTCGAGCATCTTTTCGTGACAAAATATCTTGTTTGGAACGGGAACGTTTTTCATCCAAAAATTTAAATAGCGCCCCCTATATCCAAGAAGTTAAAGTAATGATGGACTGTCGTTTCTCTTTTCTTATTTGAGCTGTTTTTAACATAATGTTGTCAAAAGTCTAGGTAATGCTGGTAAGGTGGAGTCAGGCGCAGGACACAGAGATTAGTAATAACCGTAACTTGACTCAAAAACAATATTCACTGAAGGAGACAAAACAATCCAGTTCACAAAACGAGACAACTTGACAATAACAAACACGCACAAAATCAAGGGGGAAACCAGAGGGTTAAATAGTGAACAATGATTATGGAATGGAAACCAGGTGTGTACAATGAAGACAAAACAAATGGAAAATTAAACGTGGATCGGTGGCGACTAGAAAACCGGCGATGTCGACCGCTGAATGCCGCCCGAACAAGGAGAAGGACCAACTTGGGCGGAAGTCGTGACAAATGTGGACTTGGTCTTTTACTAAATAGGGCAATCTACTTGTATACCACCCCTACCTTGTCACAACACAACTGATTGGCTCAAACACATTAAGGAAATAAATTCCACAAATTAACAAGGGACACCTTTATTTGACTTGGCAGGTCATTTCAGAACAAATTCTTATTTACAATGATGACCTACCCCGGACAATGCTGGGCGAATTGTGTGGCCGGATGAAAAGCAGCCTAGATTTGAATCAGGGACTCAAGGTGAAGCTTCTTGAACTGAGATGCAGTGCCTTAGACCACTGTGCCAGTCGGGAGCCCTCATGAAGCTGGTTGAGAGAATGCCAAGAGTGTGCAAAGCTGTCATCTAGGCAAAGGGTATCTACTTTGACAAATCTCAAATTGTAAATATATTTTGATTTGTTTAACACTTTTTTGGTTATTTCTTGATTCCATATGTGTTATTTCATAGTTTTGATGTCTTCACTAATATTCTACATTGTAGAACATAGTACAAATAAAGAAAAACCCTTGAATGGGTAGGTGTGTCCAAACTTTTGACTGGTCCTGTACATTTATATTTAGTTAATTTATCAGACGTTCTTATCACAGCATAGTGCTATCAGATTTCTAATACCAATGCAGGGTGAAATGGGGGCCACAAAATGGGAACTGCTCTAAAAGAAAATGTATAGAAAAGTATTTTGTATTTTGAAAATACAAAATACAGTGTAATTCAAATGACAAAATACTCAGAAGTACATATACATATATAAATACATATACTGGGGAGAGATATAGAGTGTGAGAGAGCGAAACTGAGGGTCTGCGAGGGAGATTGAGAGAGGGATGAAGGAGAAAGGAAGAGAGGGAGGGAGGGATGGAGGGAGGAGATGGGGATCCTCATCTCGACAGGGAGCTGCTGCTATTAAAAATGTTTCTGATTGCTTTGGCACTATCTTTGAAACTATACGCTATTTTTGAAAAACTCTACACACTAACCACAAAACCTTACACCAAACCAGAAAAACATTATAAATCTCTTGCAAAAGTAAATAATTCTTGCAAAACTCTTCAAACTCTTTTAAGAAATTGTGTTTTTGCGTCAATAAAGTACACACAAACAATCATTTGAAGAAGCACACGAAGCACCAACTACTCACTGATAGTATAAATGAAAAACACCTGTGTCTTTTGCTTTTTCTGTGTGCAGGGCATAGCAGTTTGCAATAAAGTTTTGTCATACATGTAGCAAACACACATACACACAGGTATCCAAATGTGTAAAGTATGGATGTGTATTCCCGAACATAACACACTATCAATACAAACATGTTTCTAACACTCCTCAAACAACAAAAGCGCAGTAGAAGAAAACAAAAACATTTGTGCTAGAAAAAAAAAACAGGAAAAAAATGGCCTTCTTTATGGGTCTGGCCGAAGACTTCATCCACATCACATGTGATGTTGTCTTGAGCTAGGCAGCGTGAAAGTATCGCCTGGACTACCGTATCCAGGCCTGGCATGACCCCTGATCGATGTCTCCACAAGCCTCCTACATTGCCTGTAGAAGGGGTATGTGTTGGTGGGGCTGGCGATCATACACCTTCCAACGCCACGCAGAGAAGAATTCTTTAATAGAATTCAAGAACGGAGAGTATGGGGGAGAGATTGAGTGCGATGAAAAGTGGGTGACCTGTGAACCAATTTGGGACCACAGCAGCCCGTGGAAACTAACATTGTCCCAGATGATAACGTACCTGGGCTGCTCAGGGCCCCTGGTCATTATGGATTAGTCTGTTAACGTGTGCAGTGTTGTATGGACCTAGGATTGCATGATGGTGAAGAATGCCGTTGTTGACAGGGATCAGTCAGTATGATGTAGCACCATACACTTCCAGATCCAGTGCCAAGTATAGTTAACCTCCACATATTCACATCTCAGTTGTTTTACACGGTCTGAGATTTTTCCAAAAGGCACTCTGTACAGCTGCTTCATCTGAATTCTATTGCGTTTCAGTGGATGAGACGGTGCAGAGAGACTCACTCTGTTGACGTTTTAGAATTTGATGTTATCTGCCATTATGTGGTCCTGCAGTTTTCTGATTCTGATCAATCAATCAAATGTATTTATAAAGCCCTTCTTACATCAGATGATGTCACAAAGTGCTGTACAGAAACCCAGCCTAAAACCCCAAACAGTAAGCAATGCAGGTGTAGAAGCACGGTGGCTAGGAAAAACTCCCTAGAAAGGCCAGAACCTAAGAAACCTAGAGAGGAACCAGCCTATGAGGGGTAGCCAGTCCTCTTCTGGATGTGCCGGGTGGAGATTATAACAGCCGGACAGGAAGATCAAGTCAGTGATGCAGTTATTTGCAATGACCATGTTTACAATGCGGGTCTCCTGCTCTGGGGTGAACACTCAACCTCTTCCACCAGATACAGGTTTTCTTGCAGTTCTGTAAAAACATTTGAATGGTTTTAGTGATAGATCCTTCTCATTATGAAGGTACAGTACATATTACTGTGCCAGTAAGACTACAGCACTTACTTACCGGTTCTCATTTCTAAATATCCGGATGATACCTGCAACAGTATAGCGGCTCAGATTTGGTTGAACCTGTTGCCCAGCCTCCCTCATGCTCATCCCGTGGTTGACAACATAGTCAACCACAGTCGATCTGAATTAATCAGTTATTGTGTTCCTGACTCCCCATCCTCTCCCCCCATCCTACTTCACCTCTTCCTTCTCCTCATCCTTGTCCTCCTCCTCTAGTTCTCACCCCTCTTGCTCTCTGTCCAATATTGTTGTCCAAACCAAATGTTTACCTGTGGCTTATTTATAGTGCTCAAGCTCTGACTTGTAAGTGAACTTTTTATCTAAAGGGGTTGTCACATTTATTTAACTAGGCAAGTCAGTTAAGAACAAATTCTTATTTACAATGACAGCCTAGGAAGAGTGGGTTAACTACTTTGTTCAGGGGCTGAACAACAGATTTTTACCATGTCAGCTCTGGGATTCAATCAAGCAACCTTTCAGTTACTGGCCCAGCGCTCTAACCACCCAAATGTGTCAATGTGGAAAGGCAATTGGTGATATAGTGTACCAATGTAGAGACCTATTTTACAGTTTTGCAAAAAGTGTGTTATAAAATTACAAACTGAGTGTAAAGCAGAGACCGTGCATTCCGTTTGGCACACTTGGTAAATGTATTGGCTACGAGTATTAATGGTTTCAGAGATAGTGCTTCATGAATCACTATGAGTGTTTAAGCATTCAGAAAAAACTGTAATCTGCGGAAATGTTTTAAGATGGTCATTCCGAGGATCATTCAGCTACTTGATTTTGAATTTCAGGATCCCTTTTGGTATCCCCCAAAACTATTTGAACAAAAAAAAGAAAAGGTAATCCAATCAGGGAACAAAAAACAAAACAAAATCTAAAATTTTATCAAAAAGGAAGCAGGGGCAAAAACAGGACCGGGAACTGGGGCTGCTGCAAGTGCCGGGTCGATATCTGGGTCTGTAGAGGGGAGGAAGGACAACATGAGGAGCAGGCAGACACACAAGGGAGCCTTAGACCCAGAGATCAATGGTGGTACTTCCCTGTGGCCTGCTTGCTCTAAGTGAAGGTGTGATCTTTGGTCCCTCCTCCACGCCTCATCTGGTGCTGGGCCTGGCCAATGGGATCTGGATTGGTGCTTGGGCTGGTGCTGGATCTGCAGAGGAGAGGAATGACAACCCGAGGAGCAATCAGACACACAAGGGAGCCCTAGACCCAGAGGTCAAATGTTGCAATCCCCTATGTTCCACTCGCTCAGGGTGAAGGTCTGGTGATTGGTCCCTCCTCTGCACCTCTTCCAGTGTTCTGGTCCGGTGACTGGGTCTGGTGCTGGAACCAGGACTGGTGTTGGATCTGCAGAGAGGAGGAAGGACAACCTGAGGACCGAGCAGGCACACCTTGAAGCACAAGACCCGGATGTCAGTGATGGTACTCCCCTGTGGCCTGCTCACCCCATGTGTAGGTCTGGAGATTTAGTCCTCACTCCGCCCCTCTTCTGGTGATGAGTGGTTCCTGGTTTTGTGAGAGGAATAAGTGTAGAGGGAGGAAGGGGGAAAGGGATGGAGACGGAGCAGGGGGTGATGGAGCGTATGTCCATTGGCCTGGGCTGGTGTTGGAGGAGGAGCGATGCTGCGGCAAGGATGGATGCTGGAAGACAGAGGGGAGCAAGCAGGGCTAAGACCCACCTGGCCACAGAGCACTCACACGCAGTTGGTAGGTGTGTTCAGTGCGAGTGCCTTCGTGGGGGCAGGTCTCTGTATGTGCCTTGTGCCATCTATAGATGTATTCCCTAGTGGGGAGGCAACCATGAACAGTCGTCTGGGGAAAGTCCTTCTGTTCAGTGTGTTGCCAGTGTCATGATGATGCTTTATTTGGGGTGGGGGGTCCAGGTCTGGTGTCGGACATGTCTTTGCAGATTTGGATGAGGGCCTTTAGCGGGTAGTTTGTGATGGGTGGTTCTTGGCTGTTCACTGTTCACCTCCCCACTGACTGCCTGGTGAAACCCTGTACTGTCTTGGTGATGGAATGGGGGATGACGGGGGGGGGGGGTGAATGCAGTTCGTTGGGTCTGCGGGGTCTGGACTGAGGCTGACTGGTTTGCTGCTGTGCGGGATCAGGGGCAGGGAGGGCTAAGGGATGTGGATCTGGGTTGCTAAGGAGTAGGGGGAAGGAGTCAGGGGCAGTACATGGTATCATAGGAACCTTCAGGGGCCATTGGTGGTGGGAGTGGGGAATCAGGGACAGTAAGGAGAAAGGAATGAGCGATCAGAGGAAGTAATGGACTGGGAGGGGGAGATAGCTTCTTAGAGGGTATAGGGGCTCGTGTTTGCTGGCATCTGAGTTTTGGTTCTGGGGAGGTCTCTTGGTCTGGTCTCTTGTTGGTTCATTGTCTGGTCTTTTCCGTTTGGTCATTTTCGTCCAGTTTGGGTCATCGTCGTCATCTAAGAACTGGAGTTGTGTGGTGAGGGGCTTTTCCGGTTGTGTGACCTCTTTCGAAACCGGCTCCCCTTTGCCCAGGGGTTTGGAGGGGCTGGATTAGGTTAAGGTTAGGAAAAACACAAGGGGAAGTGTTAGCTAAAATGCTACACTTGTCCCCGATGCTACAACTTTGGATTGCTAGACAGTTGCGGTACACACTCACCCACCTACCCATCCTCCAAAACCAACCTCCCTACTTTCATTTCAGATGTAAAGTCCCCTAATTCAAATCAAATCACATTTTATTTGTCACACACACATGGTTAGCAGATGTTAATTCGAGAGTAGTGAAATGCTTGCGCTTCTAGTCCCGACAGTGCAGTAATATCTAACAAGTAATCTAACAATTCCCCAACAACTACCTAATCTAAAGGGTTGAATGAGAATATGTACATGTAAGTATATGGATGAGTGATGGCCGAGTGGCATAGGCAAGGTACAATAGATGGTATAAAATACAGTATATACATGTGATATGTCACAAGCCCGTAACAAAAAGGGAGACAACATGGAGATAAGGAATAATACAAATATATTTAATAACTGAAGTAACTTATATACAATAGTGTATGTAATCAGTAGTGTAAATGAGTGGTTGCGTGCATAGATGGGATAATGAGGGGTGTTGAAATGTTCCAAAGCAAACAAACAAACACACAAAAAGGCCACAAAAATGACACAACCAAAATGAAACAGTATGTCTGCATGGAGAGAGTCTCCTCAATGAATGGGGAAGAGGTGTATTTATCCCGGGACACTCCTGGGCCCTCCCGGTTCTGCCCACCAACATCCTAATAAGGAAAACAAGAGCAAATAGTATAAAGTATAAAGTGACAAGTGATCAATTTATTAAAGTGGCCAGTGATTGGGTCTCAACGTAGGCAGCTTTTCAGTCTCTCGGTCCCAGCTTTGATCCACCAGTACTGACCTCGCTTTCTGGATGGTAACGGTGTGAACAGGCAGTGGCTCGGGTAGTTGATGTCCTTGATGATCTTTTTGGCCTTCCTGTAACATTGGGTGCTGTAGGTGTCAATCTGGGCAGGTAGTTTGCCCCCGGTGATGCATTGTGCAGACCGCATCACCCTCTAGAGAGCCTTGTGGTTCAGAGCGGTGCATTTGCCATACCAGGCGTTGATACAGCTCGACGGGATGCTCTCGATTGTGCTTCTGTAAAAGTTTGTCCGGGTTTTGGGTGACAAGCCAAACTTCTTCAGCCTCCTGAGGTTGAAGAGACGCTGTTGCAACTTCTTCACCACACTGTCTGTGTGAGTGGACCATTTCAGTTAGTCTGTTAAAACGTTCCACCTTTTCCACTGCTGTCCCTTTGATGTGGATAGGGGGTGCTCCCTCTGCTGTTTCCTGAAGTCCACGATCAGCTCCTTTGTTTTGTTAACATTGAGTGAGATATTGTTTTCCTGACACCACACTCCGAGTGCCCTCACCTCCTCCCTGTAGGTTGTCTCGTCATTGTTCGTGATCAAGCCCACTATTGTTGTGTCGTCTGCAAACTTGATGATTGAGTTGGAGGCGTGCATGACCACGCAGTCGTGGGTGAACAGATAAGACAGGAGGGGGCTGAGCACGCACCCTTGTTGAGGGTCAGCGAAGTGGAGATGTTGTTTCCTACCTTCACCACCTGGGGGCGGCCCATCAGAAAGTCCAGGACCCAATTACAACAGGATGGAGTTGAGACCCAGGGCCTCCAGCTTGATGATGAGTCTGGAGGGTACTATGGTGTTGAATGCTGAGCTGTAGTCAATGAACAACATTCTTACATAGGTATTCCTTTTGTCCAGATGGGATAGGGCAGTTTGCAGTGTGATGGCGATTGCATCGTCAGTGGACCTTTGGGGCGGTAAGCAAATTGGATTGGGTCTAGGGTGGGCGGTAAGGTGGAGGTACTTTGATCCTTGACTAGTCTCTCAAAGCAATTCATGATGACAGAAGTGAGTGCAGTAGTCATTTGGTTCAGTTATCTTTGCCTTCTTAGGTACAGGAACAATGGTAGCCATCTTGAAGCATGTGGGGACAACAGATAGGGATAGGGAGTGTTTGAATATGTCCGTAAACACACACACCTGGTCTGCGCATGCTTTGAGGACGCGGCCAGGGATGCCGTCTGGGCCAGCAGCCTTGCGAGGGTTAACACGTTTAAATGTTTTAGTCACGTCAGCCACGGAGAAGGAGAGAGGGGGGTGCAGTCCTTGTTTAGCGGGCCTCGACGGTGGCACTGTATTATCCTCAAAGCGGGCAAAGAAGGTGTTTAGTTTGTCTGGATTTATTTTTGCAATCCGTGATTTCTTGTAGACCCTGCCAAATACGTATCGTGTTTGAGCTGTTGAATTGCAACTCTACCTTGTCCCTGTACCTGCATTTCACTTGTTTAATTGCCTTGCGGAGGGAATAGCTACACTGTTTATATTCAGACATATTCCCAGACCTCTTTCCATGGTTAAATGGGGTGGGATCGCGCTTTCAGTTTTGAGCGAATGCAGGACATCCATCCACGATTTCTGGTTAGGGTAGGTTTTAATAGTCACAGTGGGTGCATTTCGAATGCACTTCTTTATAAACGCACTCACTGAGTCAGCGTATAGGTCGATGTTGTTCTCTGAGGCTGACCGGAACATTTTCCAGTCCACGTCATCAAAACAATCTTGAAGCTTGGCTTCCGATTGGTCGGACCAGCATTGAATAGTTCTCATTACTGGTACATCCTGTTTGAGTTCCTGACTATAAGACAGGAGGAGCCAGATGGAGCTGTGGTCGGATTTGCCGAAGGGAAGTTAGAGTAGCAGTAGTTCCGGAAGTTAGAGTAGCAGTAGTGGAGGATATTGTGCATGCGCATAGCGCAATCAATATGCTGGAAGAATTTAGGTAGACTTGTTCTCAAATTTGATCTCAAATTTTCTTTGTTAAAATCCCCAGCTACAATAAGTGCAGCCTCAGGATGTATGGTTTCTAGTATGCATATAGTCCAGTGAAGTTCCTTGATGGCCGTCTTGGTGTCTGCTTGAGGGGGAATGTACACAGCTATGACTATAACTGATGAGAATTCTCTTAGTATGTAAGATGGCCGGCACTTGATTGTAAGGATTTCTAGATCAGGTGAGCAGAAGGACTTGAGTTCCTGTGTGTTATTATGATTACACCATGAGTTGTTAATCATAACGCATACACCCCCGCCCTTCCTTTTCCCAGAGAAGCGTTTATCTCTGTTGGCACGATGCATGGAGAAGCCCGGTGGCTGAACAAATTCCGACAACATGTCCCGAGAGAGCCATGTTTCCGTGAAACAGAGAATGTTGCAATCTCTAATGTCTCTCTGGAAGGCAACCCTTGCTCGAATTTCAACTGGACATTGGCTAGTAATACACTCGGGAGCAGTGTGTGATATACGCATCTACGGCGCCTGGCCAGGTGGCTGCTTTGTCTGCCCATTCTGTGGCGGGTTCAGTGTCCCTTCCATGGGATGGTTGAGCTAATGTAGGCTAATGCGATTAGCATGAGGTTGTAAGTAACAAGAAAATTTCCCAGGACATAGACATATCTGATATTGGCAGAAAGCTTCAATTCTTTTTATTCTAACTGCACTGTCCAATTTACAGTAGCTATTACAGTGAAATAATACCATGCTATTGTTTGAGGAGAGTGCACAGTTTTGAACATGAAAAGTTATTAAATAAACAAATGAGGCAGATTTGGGCAGTCCTGATACAACATTTTGAACAGATATACAATAGTTGATGGGATCAGTCTAAAACTTTGCACATACACTGCTGCCATCTGGTGGCCAGCATCTAAATTGCAGCTGGGCTGAAATAGTACATTATGGCCTTTCTCTTGCATTTCTTTGTATTATCTTTTATCAGATCGATTGTGTTATATTCTACTATAATCTTTTCACATTTCCACAAACTTCAAAGTGTTTCCTTTCAAATGGTATCAATAATATGCATATCCTTGCTTAAATTAAGGACCTAAGTTCCAGGCAGTTAGGTTTGGGTATGTAATTTAAGGTGAAAATTGGGAAAAAAAGGGGTGGATCCTTAAGAGGTTTTAATTAATGGTGTCTCTGCGTTGCACAGAGGACACAGGACACATCAGTTCTATGTCATGGTGCCAATTTGTTCTGTCACTAAATATGATCATATCTATTTTACAGTTATAAGAAGTTTTTTCATAATTAGATTTGTACTATATTTAGAAAGCTTATGAGTCATTTCAAGCCCTTTTCATCAACTTTTGTTGAATAGGAACTACAGTAGGGCAAAAAAGTATTTAGTCAGCCACCAATTGTGCACGTTCTCCCACTTAAAAAGATGAGAGAGGCCTGTAATTTTCATCATAGGTAGACTTCAACTATGACAGACAAAATTTGAAAAATCCAGAAAATCACATTGTAGGATTTTTTATGAATTTATATGCAAATTATGGTGGAAAATAAGTATTTGGTCACCTACAAACAAGCAAGATTTCTGGCTCTCACAGACCTGTAACTTCTTCTTTAAGAGGCTCCTCTGTCCTCCGCTCGTTACCTGTATTAATGGCACCTGTTTGAACTTGTTATCAGTCTAAAAGACACCTGTCCACAACCTCAAACAGTCACACTCCAAACTCCACTATGGCCAAGACCAAAGAGATGTCAAAGGACACCAGAAACAAAATTGTAGACCTGCACCAGGCTGGGAAGACTGAATCTGCAATAGGTAAGCAGCTTGGTTTGAAGAAATCAACTGTGGGAGCAATTATTAGGAAATGGAAGACATACAAGACCACTGATAATCTCCCTCGATCTGGGGCTCCATGCATGATCTCACCCCGTGGGGTCAAAATGATCACAAGAACGGTGAGCAAAAATCCCAGAACCATACGGGGGGGCCTAGTGAATGGCCTGCAGAGAGCTGGGACCAAAGTAACAAACCTACCATCAGTAACACACTGCGCCGCCAGGGACTCAAATCCTGCTGTGCCAGATGGGTCCCCCTGCTTAAGCCAGTACATGTCCAGGCCCGTCTGAAGGTTGCTAGAGAGCATTTGGATGATCCAGAAGAAGATTGGGAGAATGTCATATGGTCAGATGAAACCAAAATAGAACATTTTCGTAAAAACTCAACCCGTCGTGTTTGGAGGACAAAGAATGCTGAGTTGGATCCAAAGAACACCATACCTACTGTGAAGCATGGGGGTGGAAACATCATGCTTTGGGGCTGTTTTTCTGCAAAGGGACCAGGACGACTGATCTGTGTAAAGGAAAGAATGAATGGGGCCATGCATCGTGAGATTTTGAGTGAAAACCTCCTTCCATCAGCAAGGGCATTAAAGATGAAACGTTGCTGGGTCTTTCAGCATGACAATGATCCCAAACACACCGCCCGGGCAACGAAGGAGTGGCTTCGTAAGAAGCATTTCAAGGTCCTGGAGTGGCCTAGCCAGTCTCCAGATCTCACCCCCATAGTAAATCTTTGGAGGGAGTTGAAAGTCCGTGTTGCCCAGCAACAGCCCCAAAACATCACTGCTCTAGAGGAGATCTGTATGGAGGAATGGGCCAAAACACCAGCAACAGTGTGTGAAAACCTTGTGAAGACTTACAGAAAACATTTTGCCAACAAAGGGTATATAACAAAGTATTGAGATAAACTTTTGTTATTGACCAAATACTTATTTTCCACCATAATTTGCAAATAAATTCATAAAAAATCCTACAATGTGATTTTCTGGATTTTTATTCTAATTTTGTCATAGTTGAAGTGTACGTATGATGAAAATTACAGGCATCTCTCATCTTTGGGAGAACTTGCACAATTGGTGGTTGACTAAATTCTTTTTTGCCCCACTGTACATCATAAATTATATCTTTACTGTGGACTTGGGCTTGTGCCCTCAAAAGTGAGTCCACATCAGCCATTTTTATTTTTAAATACCACAAAGGTTAGATTTTAGTTGTTCAGCATTATTATTATACAGCATTATTAGCTATTGTTTATGGCCCTCTCATTATAAATCTTTACTTTTGGGTATGTCTATTTAGGTGGAAACCTACATTTTAGATGACATTTTTTTTTACTGTATTTCTGTTGTTAATGGCATGTTATAAAAAGGCTCAGACATCTTTTTTTTGCTATTTTCACTTGTTTTTGAGAAACTTACCCCAAACTGCCCAAATAAAAGAAACACTTGAGTAAATTAGTAAACCAAAGTATATTGAAAGCTAGTGTTTCCACACAGGAAGTTCTTGACACTTATCTATGCCAAAGCGCATTGCCCTATTAAGATGCTTTATGTTGGTGTTTCCTTTATGTTGGCAGCTACCTGTAGTAGCAGGTTACATGGGAAACTAAGAAAAGAGGATTCCTCAAGGATTCTTTGGCAAGGGTAATGGTTCTATGTGGTACCATAATGACTCAAAGAACCCTTTGAGCACTTCAATGGTTATTTGCAGTTCAGAATTTTTTGTTGTTGTGATAATTAAAACGTAGAGGTCGCGGCTCGCTAGAATATTTTGGGGTGTGGCTTGCGTACAGCTATTATTTTGCAACCGTGAGTAAGAATGTCATTCCAGTTGATCTAATGTGTTATGTCATGCCATTCATTTGATATGTGTTAGATATGGAAGTTGGCTGCATGAAGTAGAAATCTGGGACACAGTGCGTGTGGTCGGAGATGGATAAGTGTCACGGTAGCTGTTGATAAAGAAGAAGCAGTTGCTTTACAATGGAGTTTGTGACAGCTGGTTAATTGGTGTCCCTTAAGTAGGCAAGAGCAAGATGTATGTCAGGAGAAGTGCGGTATTACCATAAGGAGACTTGGTATAGGGAGGAGGAATGGAGGGGAAAAGAGAGGCAGAGGAGGTTTAAGAGCAAGAGGGCGATCTTGAGTCGGTTAAAAATGGCTGAAAAAAGTGAGACGGTTTGTTAAAGAAGAATGGTAGAAAGTGTAAGCAGAGTAAACTGATGACAGGAGAACTAGAAGGGAACGAGGTATCGGAGGTGGTAGGTGTGGTGAAGTTCTCAGAGCCCGAGGCTTGCACAGAGGGTCAGGATAAAGATTAGTCTGTGACAGTAGGTTTGAAGTTTTGGGGAAAAGGGTAGCCTTGCCTTTTGGCTGATCAATTTGTGGTTTCAGTGTGGGTGAAAACAGAGCCGGGTGCTGTGGAATCAGTGAGGGTAACCAAAAGTGGTCTTGTGATAATTGTTTGTGTTTCTGCTGGTCAGAGAGAGCAGGCGCTCCGCGTTAAACAAATGGGGGCAAGAAATTGTAATTGTTTTGCTCTCAAGAAAAGGGTGCCATTGAAAGGTCTGATTACTGGGGTAGTGGTAATGTGGGGTAATGTGAAAGCTGACCAACTGAAAGGGACAGGGTGGCGTGAGTGGGGAAACAGAAGAGTCGTTGTCTGTTCTTTTGAGTTTTGATGTTGAGTCTTTGTCCGACAAAGTAATGTTAGGATATATAAGTTATCCTGTACAAGCTTTTGTGCCAAATAGGGGGAATGTACACAGCTATGACTATAACAGGTGTCAAGCTTATGGACATGTGGCAGCAGTGTCTAGGAGGGAAGTTCCTAGGTGTGAGAAGTGTGCAGAAGGGCATGAGACAAAGGAATGTGTAACATTGGGGGAAAGTACGTGTTAATTGTAGGGGTGCCCATGGGGCTGGGTTTCAGAAATATCAGGTGTGAGATAGGCAGGTTGAGTTCTCCAAGGGTTCGAGTAGTGCAGAAGTTGTCATATGCTGAGGCAGTGAAGAAAGGAGATGAAGATGTGTCAAGGGGGAGGGATCCTGAGAGGAGTGGTGTGAGTAGTAGATCTGTACCAGTACAGAAGGATAGCCCAACAAGTGATATATGTTTCAGTAAGATTGGATTTGTAGCATTTAACATTGGTTATCAATTGTACTGCAGGGATGGAACGTAAGTCGCAGAAAATTGAGGAAGTGGTGACAGCTGCAGAGAGGTATTTGGGTGTGCGAGACTTGATGTCAGAAGAGTTACAGGGTGTGTTAAGTGGTGGTGTCCCATCCTTTCAAGCTGTTGGCCTAATGTTGGACTAAATTGTTTTTATTTATGTATATATTTTTTTAATTTAGCGAGTTTAGTGTTAGATCGTAGTTAATTTGTTCATTTAAAAAAAAACATTTCAAGCAAAGTGTAAGGGAGTTATACTCCAGTCTAGTAGGTGGCGGTAACGCAACATCTATTGGAAGCCAATCGCTGTTATACCTCATCGAAGACGAAGAAGAAGAAGATGAATTATAAGTTATATATGACTATGGCCAGTGATGGTGTTTTGTGAATGATTCATATGTTGCCTTGTGTCACTTGAGAAGAGTTGACTAACTCAGTAGTTTCCAATTTCCCCCAACTGTACCATAGCTAATTCAACTTGTCAATTAAAACAATAATGACTCCTAAGAGTTTGTACTAATATAATATAGCTAACCAGAATTAAAAACCATGTATGGTTCTTCAAAAGGATCTACAAATAACCTTTGAGTTTAAAGAAATATTACAAATTTCATCTTCTCCAGCACCACCCCAACATCAACATATGTGAAATTGGTGAATTTCTATGTTTTGTAGTAAAAAAGACAGAGGAATTTTAAGTGTTTATAATGACGTCATCTGTATGCGTCGTGATTTTAACCAATTATGAGGAGGCATTGCCTACTAATTGGTTGATGATGTCATTGGAAACGCTTATCTTTTTTTACGACAAAACAGAAAAGCACCATTTTCACATACTGTATGTTGATATTGGGTTGGTGTGCTGGAGAGGATGAATATGAAGTTGAAAAATGTAGCAATTTCCCTTTCAGGAAGGTTCTTTATAGAACCTTGGGAAAGTTTTTTTTATAGCACCAATTGAATCAGGTGTGTTAGTGGTGGGCTGGAAAAGACGCCTGCACACTGTGTAGAGAAACAGGCTGCATTATACTCAATTATACAGCACTGAATATTATGTTGCTATATCTCTCTGTCCTTGTATTTTTTTCGCGCTTTGCACAGGAACTGGAGAATCTTTTCATAATGGTCCTCCCACAATGGTACCTGTCCTATCCAGAATACCCTACTCTCCCTTCTCTGACAGCTGGAACTGCTAGCTAATAATTTCACCCTCTTCCTTGGCTGTTAGCTAGCTAGCTACCTAGCTACAAATGCAATTCGAGTTACAACAATAAATACATCAAGATAGGTAGTTAGCCAAGTGAATTAAATATCACCAGCTAGCTAAATTCATATTAGCTATCTATACAATATGTAACAATCGCTAGCTAGCGAACATTACGTTAGCAGCTCATTTGAGTTAGCCTGCACACAAAGTTCCTGTAGCTATAATTTTCAAAATATATTTACTTATTTGCATAGGTTCTTCCACAGCCTCCGTTTTCTGAGTCCTTAGAAAAATGAAATATTGGGCAATCTTCCCGAAGTTTCCGGTGATAGCAAAATGCAGCCAGCCATGAGGATCATTGGAGGACTTCCACCAGACTGACTGGTCTTCCAACATGGCACCTGGTGCGATTGCTAGGTGATTTGTGACAAAACTGCAAGCACTCTAAACTGAACTTTTTTGAATTATTATTTGTAGAACCTTATGAAAGGGTTCTTTACAGCACTATACAGGTCCCATTTAGAACCTTATGAGCCTGGTTCTTTATTGAACATTTTAAAAAAGGGTTCTATTATAGCACCAAAAAGGGTTCCGCTATGGTTACAAGCCAAAGAACCCCTATCTGGGTTAAAGTTCGGAATGACACAATTTCATGTATACAACATCTAAAGACCTGCACCACTATACCGAGAGCTTTGCCGTTCCTAAAAGAACACATTTCAATGTTTTTGCAGCCTTTGTTCATGCTTTTTCAGGGACCACATACTGCACATTGAGGATGAGGAAGTGATTCGCTGTTTGGGATTAGTTTATTGACCCTTATTTAACATGCCATTTATATATATTTTTTAAATAGATTTGGTAGTAAAAAATAAAACTTCTCTCAGTAATCAAACATTATTTTCTAACATAACATATCATACTTAATGGAGGTACAAAAAAAGTAAGTAATGTCTGTTTAATGTGGCCAGGCTGATATACTTGATGAGGAGGGCAGTGAGTGTCAAGCTAACATGCACTGCTTTTTCAACATGGTGGCCAAGAAAGTAAGAGTGCACAAGCTGAAACTTCATTTTAGTTGTCATCTAGCTAACTTTCTGAGGGTCACAGCAGAGTCCTGTGGTGATATGGAGAGCTGGTGTAACCTATTCATATCCTCTGGACAGCAGATGGCATTGCTAATGATGACCTGTATTACAGCCATGATTCACACTCATGAAGAGCAATGGCTCCCTGGAGATTGGGCTAATGATTGGACTCGAACCCAGGTCTCCTGAGTGCCAGCCCTCTGAGATAATGGTTCACTGAACCACTTCTATTACAGAACACCTAAGATTATCTGAACACTCATATAATTCTGGCTAAATATGACATTATGTACTAAAGCATATTATTGATTGAATATGAACATGAACTTTTTTATTAGAAAAAAAGGTTCCTGTAAAGACATTGTGATCCCATTCAACATTCTGACTGTGAGTTGTGGGTGCAGAGAACATGCCAATGATTAAACACAAATACATTTCCACCTATTCATGTGGATGACATAGTTTTCCCTTGATCTACTGAACCGTAGGTACACATAAAGTGTTTAAAACAATACAAAATGATTTAAGGAAATGTCTCTCCAATTTCATGGTATCCAATTGGTAGTTACAGTCTTGTCCCACCACTGTAACTCCCATATGGACTCGGGAGAAGCGAAGGTCAAGAGCCATGCATCCTCTGAAACGCGACCCAGCCAAGCCACACAGCTTCTTGACAGAATGTCTGTTTAACCCAGAAGCCAGCCACATGTACCAATGTGTCGGAAGAAACACTGTCCACCTGGTGACCGTGTCAGCGTGCACTGCACCCGGCCCACCACAGGAGTCGCTAGAGCGCGATGGGACAAGGAAATCTGGGCCTGCCAAACCCTCTCCTAACCCGGAAAACACCGGGCCAATTGTGCTCTGCCTCATTGGTCTCCCAGTCATGGCCAGCTGTGACACATCCTGGGATTGAACACAGGTCTGTAGTGACACCTCAAGTAATGTGATGCAGTGCCTTAGACTGCAGTGTCACTCGGAAGGCCCCTGCGCATTGATTTTAACAAACAATTGGTCCCCCCAAAAAATGCCGCCCTCTGTTGAATTTCAAAATCCCGATGGGGCCCTCGAGCCAAAAGGTTTGCCCACCCCTGGTATAGGAGGATGAGTACACTCTAGGGTACTTTGGGAAGGGTGATGGTTCTATGTGGAATCATAATGACTCAAAGAACGGTCCTTTGAGCCCTTCATTGGGTCTTCACAGTTCACAAAAGTTTTTTATGCTGTTTAGTGATAACAAAAATTAAGAGTTGGCGGTAAATTAGAATATTTTTGGGGCGTGGTTTGAACACAGCTCTTTTTGTGCAAACATGAGTTAGAGTGTCATTCCAGTTTACCCAATGTGTTGTGTTATGCTATTTTGTGAATATTATGACTATGGCTAACAATAGTGTTTTGTGATAGACTCAAATGGGTTCTTGTTTTAATTGATAATTGGTATCTACATCAGTGCTTCACTGTTTGTTTCTGTTTCAGAGCTGACTCGCCTGATTCAACTTGTCCATGAACACAATAATAAAACAGTGTTTAACAATATACTATGGTTAACCCCCCCCAAAAATAACCCTGTGTTATTCTTAAAGAGGTTATTTCTACAACTTGTGAGCTTGAGAAAGGTTCTTTATAGGACTATTCTCCATAAAGGTTATATAAATAACTATTAAAAAGGGTTCTGTATTGCCCCAAAAATGTTTGCAACCATAGCTGAACCATTTGCTATATAGAACCTTTTTTTAATAGTTATTTATGGAACCGTAGGAAATGGTTCTTCAAATCACCATAAAGGTTCCATTTAGAACCGTATGAGAGTGTCTTCTTATTTGGCACTGTATGGAACCATTTGTTTTAAGTGTGTAATATCAACCAAGATATGACGTCATGTAACAGAGAGAGAGGACTAATAATAAAGAGTCCCAGGCTCGCTCTCTCTCTCTCTCTCTCTCTCTCTCTCTCTCTCTGTCTCTCTCTCTCTCTCTCTCTCTATGGGGAGTTCTGATGAAACCCCTCGCTGTAGTTCCCTCTCTGTTTTTTGGAGGCACAGAAAGGGGAAAGTAAACTAGGCAGACAAAATAGAGTTGGTTTCTTAGTCCCTGATATATGACTGACAAACTCAAATAAATGTAATAAAGTCCTTCTGATGGAGGAACATAACGTTCAGTATTCAAATCACCCCCCAAGTTACTGAAGTAGAGACCACTGTGTGCTTGCAACATCTGTTCCCCCCCTACAGTTTTAAAAAGCTTTAACACTGCAACATCTACTCTGCACCCCAATAAGTTTTAAACCTGCACAATTTTCTACATCAACAAGGGGGGTGTGAACAGTTTGTGTCATGAACAGTGCTTGTGCCCATGGACGTGGTGCACAGACGCTCATGTGCACGTTGCGTGTTCCCAATGCTGGAAGGGGGGCCCGAGTGACAAAGTTTGGAAACTACTGGTCTGCAACACCTTATAGAACAGTCGTGTTAAAGGAGATTCTGCATTTAGGCGTAGCCTACAACAAACCACTGCACAGTAGTGCAAGCCATCCCCTTGCATAGATACACTGACACAGCTGCAGTTAATTCCATCTACATTTCCAGGCAATGCTGGAATCGACTTCCACTCCCTATGGAGAAACTCACTGGAAAGTGGAATCTCACTGGAATTTAAGTGGAATTGACCCCAATTCCGACCTCTTTCTCTGTGGTGCTGGCCGCCCATGCTAAATAGCTCTGTGCTCTAAGAGATAGACAGATGTGATTCTAAATGAACGAAGGATGATCTTAGTGCTACGATGTTTTTGGGAAACCCAGCCCAAAACAGCAAGAACGGAGGAGGAGAGGGAGGACACACATACTGTGATGATCGTCCTATAATCTATGTCACCTAAACTAAAGCCAGGCTTTATAATGAATAACCAGACATTGGAAACAGTTAATGATTTCTGAGAAGTACATTTGTTCGTGTAGGTAGCAATGCCCTTTCGATTGACGATCGTCTGTGAAAGAGAGAAGAAACATTAGACTTTATGGTCATACAGCCAACAGTTGGTTAGTGTGGGCAACATCTTCTAATCTAATCATGTATGTACTGGTCAAAACTTACAGCTATAATGTGATCCTATTTCACAATCAAAATGTTGAGGTTAAGCAAAAATAAATGTATATAGATTCTTACCTCGTTTGGGCTACATGAATGACCTTTACTCTCACGGGTGGTCAAAAAGTACCATCTTAAAGCCATGCCACCACCAATAGGCCATGCCTTTGGATTACCCAAACATGGGTTAATTGATGTTTTAATTTCCCTTTTTCACATATTAATATATAAATAAGATTGAGAACTGGCACAGGTCTTGTGAAGGGACCAACGGATCAGTGGGGTGGGTATCCCGGGAAGTGGGGGGATGACGGCCAAGTATATTTTTTACATGGACGACGTCAACATTTAATGCGCCAACCTGTTATCTGTCTACAGGACCCTGGACAGGACTGACTGGTATGAACGAGCCTCTGGGGCGAGACTGAACAGAGACAAGACAGAAGCCCACTTTTTCGGACCATGGGCAGACCCAGACTTGACCAGACTACCACTGACAGTTAAAATGACTGACATAAGGGTACTGGGGGTAAAGTACGACCGGGAGGGAGGAGAAAGCGACAACTGGAGTGGGATCCTGGGGACTGTACGACAGAGACTAGGTTTTGGGGGATTTCGACAGCTGACTTTTGAAGGCAAGGTTTCAATCATTAATTAATCATTAATCAATTATCCCCCCAGGAACAACTCTTTTAGCTCTGGAACGGATGCTGTTTCACTTTCTGTGGGGAAGCAAGTAGGAGAGGCTGAAGAAAGAGGCAGTCAAGAGACCCAGATCCAAGGGGGGGGGGGGGGGCTTGCCTGACCTCTATTTGTTCCTGGGAAGCCGCTACACAGCGTTACATCTCACACTTGCCACCTTCCCGGTCAACAACAAGACCCAGGACCTCACACGGTTCTGGCTGGGTTCTTACCTCAGGACCTTGAGGCTGATCTCAGTCTCTTTCCTGCTCCCCACACACTACGTCCAGTGTGTCCAGTTTGCGGGCTTGCTACAGGCAAGTGACCTCCCGGTCATGGCCGTTATGCACTCCCGGGGCATGACGAGGACACCCACGTGCCCCCGACCAGGCTGCGGCCAAGATGAGTCGGTGGGGCACTTGCTCTGGGAGTTCAAAGGCCCCCTGATCTCCCCGTGTCTGCCAGCAGGGGAGGACCTAACGCCCCAGCTCGTGCTGTATGAGGTGGGCCGAAGGCCTATTCCACCTAAGGCCTTCACCAAGCTCTGGCCTACCCTCACGTGTCTGAAGGATGCACTGTGGTCCTCCTGAAACCTGCTGGTAGCGAAACGATTAGAGACCACCCCCCCAGGCAGTGGCCATGGTAGCCACGGAGGCCCTGGGGTGGTATGGAAAAAAGGGGGCCTCGACCCCAGGCGAAGGGACCCCCACAACACCCTAGGTCCCGGTCTGACAGCGCTGTGGCGCCCAGGGCGATGCGCCTAGGGGAGGGATCTCCTCTGGGCCCCGACGGACAGGACGGTAATTGATTCGGAGGAGCAGGAGGAGGTGAGTTTGATAAGGACTGACTCCGTTCTTGTACAAAGGCCCAAAGACAGCCTTTTCACCTCTCTGGGATATTCAGGACAGTAGCGACCCACCCCGCCAACAGCCAGGGAAAGTGCAGGGCGCCAAATTCAAAACAACAAAAATCTCAGAATTAAAATTCCTCAAGCATACAAGTATTTCACACCATTTTAAAGATAAAATTCTCGTTAATCCAGCCACAGTGTCTTATTTCAAAAAGGATTTACAGCGAATGCACCACAAATGATTATGTTAGGTCACCACCAAGTCACAGAAAAACACCACAAAAAGCAGAAATATAGACAAAATGAATCACTAACCTTTGATGATCTTCATCAGACACTCATAGAAAATCATGTTACACAATACATGTATGTATTGTTTGATAAAGTGCATATTTTTTATCAAACAAATCTAATTTTACATTTGCGTGTTATGTTCAGTAGTTCCAAAACATGTTGTGATTTTGCAGAGGGCCACATCAATTCACAGAAATACTCATAATAAACATTGATAAAAGATACAACTATCATACATGGAACTTTAGATAAACTTCTCCTTTTTCTTAACTGAAAAAGCACACCATGCAATAATCTGAGTACGGCGCTCAGAGCCCAAACCAGCCAAAGAAAGATCCGCCATGTTGTGTAGTCAACATTAGTCAGGAATGATCTTCATCAAAATGCACTCTGAGGAATCCCAGTTCCACAATATGATAGATTTGTTCGATAATGTCCATCATTTATGTCAAAATAGCTACTTTTGTTAGCGCGTTTTGTAAACAAATTCAAAGTCATGAAGCGAGTTCACTAGGAGCAGACGAAATGTCAAAAAGTTCCGTTACAGTCCGTAGATACATGTCAAACAATGTATAGAATCTATCTTTAGGATGTTTTTAACATAAATCTTCAATAATGTTCCAACCGGAGAATTCCTTTGTCTGTAGAAAAGCAATGGAACGTGAGTTAACTCTCATGACCTCGCGTCATGAGCCTGTGGCACTCTGCCAGACCACTGACTCAAAGAGCCCTTATGAGCCCCTCCTTTACAGTAGAAGCCTCAAACAAAGTTCTAAAGACTGTTGACATCTAGTGGATGCCTTAGGAAGTGCAACATGACCAATATACCACTGCATCTTCAATAGGGAATGAGTTGAAAATCGACCAACCTCAGATTTCCCACTTCCTGGTTGGATTTTTTCTCAGGTTTTCGCCTGAGTTCTGTTATACTCACAGACATCATTCAAACAGTTTTAGTAACTTCAGACTGTTTTCTATCCAAATATACTAATTATATGCATATTCTAGCTTTAATGGCTGAGTAGCAGGCAGTTTACTCTGGGCACCCCCAGTCACCAAGAAGTTATCAAAGTTACTTTTTAACATGTGTTTTCGTGTCTTAAAAATGTTTAACCTTTGTTAAATCATTTGTACACATTTTAACAGAATTTGATGGTTTGTTTTACAAGAAAAGGTACTTTTATTCATGGTTGTTTCTATTGTTTTAACAACATGTATTTTTAACAAACGAAAATGTAATATTCAAATGCTGTGTTTTATGTTTTTTTGCCGTCTTTATGTGTATAAAATTATGTGCGCTGTTTTAAAGGAAATGCGACAATAAACCGTTTCCAAAAGAAACAAAGTGTGTCCAGTGTATAGGCTTGCTATAGGCGAGCCCATAACGGTTTTGCGTAATGTGGCCCATCCTGCTCTTCTGAATTGGCACCGCGACCTGTCCTGGATGGTCGACCACGAAAGGTCACCATTATGCACTCCAGGGGCATGGCGAGGATATCCGCGTGCCCCCGACCAGGCTGCAGCCAAGATGAGTTGGTGAGGCACTTGGTCTGGGAGTGCAGAGCTGCCAGGGACCTGTGGAAGGAAGCAGGCCCCCTGATCTTTCTGTGTCTGCCAGCAGGGAAGGACCTAATGCCCCAGCTTGTGCTGTATGGGGTGGACCGAAGGCCTATTCCACAAAAGGCCTTCAACAAGTTCTGGCACACCCTCACGTGTCTGAAGGAAGCACTGTGGTCGTCCCGCAACCTGCTGGTAGTGAAACGAGTAGAGACTACCCCCCAGGCAGTGGCCAGGGTAGCCAAGGAAGCCCTGGGGTGGTACAGTAGAAATGGGTCCTCGACCCCAGGCGAAGGGTCCCCCACAACACCCAAGGTCCCGGCGGCCATGGCCTGACAGTGCTGCGGCTCCTAGGGATATGTGCCTAGGGGAGGAGGAGCAGGAGGAGGCGAGTTTGATAAAGACTCATCCCGTTCCTGTACAAAGGACCAAAGACAGCCTTTTAACAAAGTTACTTTTTGACATGTTTTTCATGTCTTAAAAATGTTTTACCTTGTTAAATCATTGTACACATTTTAAATGGCTTTTACAGAATTTTAGTTTTTTACAAGAAAAAGCACTATTATTCATGGTTGTTTCTATTGTTTTTAACATGTACTTTTTAACAAATGTAAATGTAATACTCGAATGCTGTTTCATGCCGTTTTTAGGTATATAAACGATGTAAACAAAAACTAAAGTAAATTATCAATAAAAACTTTCACATAATACAAACAAATCATATCAGTGGTTACTATTACGAATATCAACCTACGCATAGGCGCTTGAGTGACTCAATTTGTATAAACCAAACTAAATTACAAAATTGTCAATGCTCAACTGTGAAGAGTTGACAATACAACAGAACAGCTTAACTGGAATTACATTTACTCTCACGGGTGGCCAAAATAACAATCTGAAAGCCATGCCCCTACTAAGCCACACCTCCTGTCTTCTGATCTGACCCAACTGGCTGGGTCAAAAATAACACAACGTGTGATCTGTCCAATTATTTACCCAGCATTTTCGAGAGGGCAGCTGTGTGTGGATGTAGCTAACTGTTTCTGCTCGCTCTCGCTTTCTCTCTCTCTGGGATGTTCACACACATTATGTGTCCCGTATATTCAGAGACCCTATTTCCAGCCATGAGCCACCCTCGATCCCACCAGGGAGGAGAGACAGGAGATTATCATTTCACAGCAGCAGCTAAAGCAGAAGCCATCTCTTCTGATGTAATTGTCTATCTGGGCAGCAGGTTACAGAAACAAAGGACACTTGGAGAGCCAATCTTGCTGTCATTTTCTTTTGGGGAAATTAAGTAACAATAATACATGAGTTCAAACTATAACAATGAGTCTAGGATTCCCTATTGGATCTGTCCTGATGTCAATCATTATCCTGAGGAAAACCGTAAACCTGGAGACCTGAATACCTCATCTGATGACATCATAGGCGTCACCTTCATGAGCCCCTGAGCTCCGCTCTATAACCATAACAACCAGAACACGGTGACCCAAACACGTCAGGCACACGGGACTAATACTGCGTTCAAAAAAAACTGTGAACTCCGAAATCTCACTTCCAAATTCAGTGCGTTCAAGACAACTGTGAACTCGGGAGGGGGGGGAACTAGCTCCAACTGGACAAAATAGTTTTGGACGGTCATCCAACCTGGAATTCCAACTCTTGAACTCGGCCTCTAGAGCTCAGACTTTCCGACCTGAACATCACTTGGGTCATGATACGACCTCATATTTTTCAGAGTTCCCAGTTGTCTGGAACTCACCATGTCACACAGCGACCATGGCGACAGCAACCAGACAGCATGCCACACGCAGCAGGCGGGCGGGGCTGGTGAAATCAGGTCCCTGTCCTCAATCCGGAAGCAACATGTTTAATGACTTTATAATTGAATCTGAGAAGATCCCAACTACATGTGGAAGCATGGTACACGTCAATGTTACTGTAACTGCACTATATGGCATCACTATACATTGGAGAGGACAGTTGCTATAAAGTCAACAGGCTGTTTCTTGCACCAGTGTTTTACAGCATGTGGCAGGGATAAGGTAGTATGGTGAAACCAGACTGAACACTGCACCCATTCATTTAAGTTTAACCAGGCTAGAGACAAGAAGCATGAATGGGAGTGCCTGAGCTAGCATTGTGACCCATTGTCTTGTAAGCCTTAGGCTCCGACCAGCCCTGGACTACTCTAGAAACTCATAGTATCCGTGGGCTTCACAAGTAGTGCTAAAATGATCAGATTCATCGTAGAATTGAATGCTGTGTGCTCTACTGGCCCCATTCCATCACGAATTGGGGCCACAAAAGTCCCAGCTAGCCCAGGGCTCTCACATTCCATTCATGTTGAACCTCAACTCCAGGCGGACACAGCAGGCAAGCTCTATGGACACTATGTTCCCATGGTAACATCACTCACATGTTTCAGTGCTCATGAAACTCGGGAAGCAATGTGAGTCAGCAGGGTAACTAGTGGTACTCTCACCTTCTTCAGTCACAGAAATAGGAAATAGAACTCCGATAGAAATATTGCTCATGTCTCCCATTCTCCATCCTGACCTCGTCCCCGCATTGTACAGTTTATGTAAATTGGGGAGTGTGCATGAGAGAAGGGGTGTGCATATCTATCCTATAGGAAGGAGGCGGTGAGAGAGAGTGGTTGGAAGAGACCGCCCTGTCGGTCTATTACTCCACCTCTTTCTCTCACTCTTTCCCCTCCTTCAATCCCTCCCCACGCAGGCACAGATAAGGTTCTCCTATAGTTCCTCCAGAGCCTATCGGGTAATAGCAGAAACATATGCTCTCTCTCTCTCTCTCTCTCTCTCTCTCTCTCTCTCTCTCTCTCTCTCTCTCTCTCTCTCTCTCTCTCTCTCTCTCTCTCTCTCTCTCTCTCTCTCTCTCTCTCTCTCTCTCTCTCTCTCTCTCTCTCTCTCTCTCTCTCTCTCTCTCTCTCTCTCTCTCTCTCTCTCTCTCTCTCTCTCTCTCTCTCTCTCTCTCTCTCTCTCTCTCTCTCTCTCTCTCGTGCTGCTACTGCTGCTGACATAATGCTCACAGGCTCAGCGGTCCACAGGGAGGGTGGGGGAATCATGGTGAACTGAAAAAGTTATATTAATTAACTTTCTTTATTCTCTTTGCTCCTTCTCTTTTTTCCCCTAATGCTTCCAGTTCCCTCTCCTGTTTTACTGTTGGTAGAGTTCTTTGCCTGATTCTACTTCTCTTTTCTCTGTCACCTTCCTTCTCTCCCCACCCCTCTCTACCAATATCTCACTGTTTCTCTGTCTTCCTACTTACCATTTTTATCTGCACTCTCATTTTCTCTCTTTTTCCTCTACTATCATTCCTCTCTGCTGTGTGTTGTCAGTGGTGTTAAAACAAGTACTTGTCTGGATAGCAGCTCTGTATTGCAGCTCCAACATGTTTTTAACAAAAGTACCTGACAGCTGCACATTTGTCTTGGCATCCACTTTTGAAAGAATTCCATCCCACCCCTCTGCATCACTCGCTTCTCTGCCTCTCGTTCTCGCTCCCTCACGTTCCAATTATCTCTCGCACTCAGCCTTTTCTCCCTCTCTCTCCTTTCTCTCTATTTCGCTCTCTCTCTCATTATCTCTCTCATTCTAACTATCACTCACTCACTTTTTTACTCCTTTCTAAGCTATCTCCCTCCCACCTCTTTTCTCTCTTTCTCGACCCCTCCTCTTCTTATTCCCTCTATTCTCTGCCCCCTTCTCACTTTTCTCTTTATTTCCGCATTTCCTATCTGAAATAGCAAATTTTCTCTCTCTACCACCCTTGTCTCCCTTGCTCTCTGTTTTTCTCTCCTCTTATCGCTCTCCTTTCTTACCAGCAGGCTGATATTTATTGTCATGAATCTAGCCCTGGAGGCAGAACTGAATGATTCCTGCTAGATTGGCCAGCTGCAAAGTCAAAATTGGCTATATTGTAAAATCAACCACTTCGACGTAATGTCCCCTGTTTAGGGAGCTGTGTGGTTCTGGTACTGGTTCTGACTGACATTTTTGCTTATAAATCGATCTGTGGACACCATATATCAAAATGGCTTGCATTGAGAAGTAGCCCTGATTCTCACAGACACAAGAGTGAAATGTATGAAGCAGGATGTGAAATCTGACACCACTTGAAGCTGGAATGTCGCTCCTACCATTTCATTCGCTCTTCCGACTGTCCATCAATTCCTGGCTGAAACCTACTTCACAGCCACTAACAATGCCTGGAATCCTTACATCATAATGCAGCAGGAGAGAGTGGTTTCGTCCTTGTAGCACATTCAGAGATCGATTTAAAGCCAGTAGTCTAAAATAATTCATAGATTTTCAAACACTTTCTGTTTGTCATAGATGGATAATATTAATATGAGACGAAATGTGAGTTCCTAAAGAGTTCAGAATGCCAAGCTATAGCTCTGTCAGACGTTTACAGCGATGGAGGCAGACAGACATTTTGTCCATTTTCTCCAACACTAAATATACAAATATGTATTTTACAGTCATAAGGAAGGTGAAATCTTGATATATGGCTTGGAAGCTTTTTGTCTTAATTAAAGGTTAGAGTTAGGCGTTAGGGAAAGATAGCAATTTACTGGGGGTGGTCCAAAATAGGGGAGGGCTGTTAAACTTATTTTCTTGCTTTGGGGAGGGTTGTGTGGTTTTTTATTGGGCACAGGGGAGGGAAGTGTGTTTTTTCCCCCTGGTTTACATTCGCTCTTTTGCAGATGTTACTATATGAATTCTTTCATCCTAGCCAAATATCCTCATGTGCTTCCATGCGTCTCCCCTATATCAAGGTGTTTTAATACTTCCCTTATGCACTACGCTTTTCCGTGTGCTATATTTTACTATATACCACAGGTCAGTGTAGTCTACCAGTCTAACGGTCCATCCTGCCCTCTATCCACCATTCATAGTGACAATAGTGGTAGGTGGATCGTTTGACCAGATCTGCAATAGACTAACGAGGAATAATACCACACATAAAAACGTTAAAGGCTGCATCAGTTTTTAATATGAATCGACAAGAACAAATAGGAATAGTTCAAAAACAGTTGAGAGGCCAGGTGCATCATTCTACATGAAAGAACATTGAAGACATGAGACACACAGCTCAAAAAATCTCCCCTGTTGATCTTGTTTGGGGACAATACAATTATAATACCTAGACTAGCCTAAAACACCACAATGTAATGCATATTTACATGATTGTTTTCAAGTGAATACAACATTCTAGTTAGCTAGCACTACATTGCATAAAATGTGGTGAAAGGTTGACTCAGAGAGAGAAAGAGAATAGTTCAACAGTGTTGAACAAATACATTTCTTACAGAATTAAGAAGAAGCAAGAGAGAGAGAAAGAGAGAGCTGGCTATATTACATAGCTAACATTGAATTTGGCTAGCTAGTTTAGCCTGCTCAAACAGAGAAGGATGCTATATTAGCTAGCTGGCTATGGCTATCCAACACAGGAATTATTTCAAGGCAAGATAAGCATTTGGTTTTATTCATTTATTGCCATCGAGGCCCACGTGTGTAACTGCTAAACTGCTTGTTGCTGACTGTACACTGTACTGCATGATTGTAGTGGGTTTACTAATGCCTTAGCTACAGTATGTTGACTATGACGTGACAACGATGTAGGCTGTGTGCTGTTAGCGGTCATGATATGAAGGTTTGGCTTGGAAGTTTTTTTTTGCCTGGTCACATACATTCATAGTTGTGAACTGAAGTCCACAAGCGAAGGGAAAAGATGAGAGGAGGAGAGCACCTAAATAGATCCAATAAGGAATTATAATAAAACCTGTTTGGGATAGGGGGCAGCATTTTCACTTTTGGATGAATAGCGTGCCCAGAGTGAACTGCCTCCTACTCTGTCCCAGATGCTAATATATGCATATTATTATTAGTATTGGATAGAAAACACTCTGAAGTTTCTAAAACTGTTTGAATGATGACAAAACGTACATGTATTGTGTAACATTATGTCCTATGAGTGTCATCTGATGAAGATCATCAAAGGTTAGTGATTGATTTAGTCTATATTTCAGATTTTTGTGACTCCTATCTTTGGCTGGAAAAATGGCAAAAAAAAATTTGACATGGCTCTGACCTAATATAATCATATGTTGTGCTTTCGCTGTAAAGCCTTTTTGAAATCGGACACAATGGGTAGATTAACAAGAAGTGCATCTTTCATTTCCTGTATTGGACTTGTTAATGTGTGAAAGTTACATATTTCCCCAAAATATTTTTTGAATTTCGCACACTGCCTTTTCAGCAGAATGTTGTCGCTAGCGGAACGCCTGCCCTAGAAAGGTTAACAAAGAGCTGTTTGTATGCGGCTGCTATGAAAGTGAACTGTGTTTGCATGTGATAAGGGGTGTATTCTGGGAAAATGCTCCAAGGTTTACCTTAGCCCTTAGCTGTTAATTTTTTTTTTTTTATGTCAATAAATGAAATTGCAGCAGGTCAAATTGTCCAGAAGAGGATGTCTATCATAGCTTACACCCAGAATTCACGCATCAGCTCCATTCTCTCACACCTTGCGTGCCTGCTGCTGAGGAGAGAGAGAAAGAGAGAGCAAGAGGAGAATTGGCCTAGGCTACTGCTGATTGTGAAGATGGAGGCCTTGTTCATTGAACACTAGAAGAAAAAAAGCATAAAGCCTACAGGGGGAATTTAATATAAATTGTAATATTGTAGTGGACTAAGATGAGAAGGCTACTGTGCTACTCCCTATTCAGGTAGGATGAAATTTTGGAACTTACATTTATTTATAATCATTTGTATTTTGTTTATTAATATTATTGGAAATCATTGTTATTATTGTAATCCTATGTATTAATCGAAACCAGTTCTTTAAATATGCAAAACCTGTTTTGTGTAATTCTGTTGAGAAATTTTTCATTGGCTAAATTAAATTAAATCTGTATTTTTTATTTTGTGCTCCATATTTAGTTGAATGTACTAATCGAAACCAGGTCTTTAAATATGCAAAACCTGTTTTGTGTCATTCTGTTGAGACATTTACATTGGCTTAATTCAATTCAATCTGTCTTTTTAATTGTGTGCCCCATATTTAGTTTAATGCAGTGTATAAGTTGGTCTGTTGTAATATAAATAACAACCTATTTCCGACATTTCTTGGGTATGGTAGGTACTTGCCTTTGTTGGTAATTGCTGCAATACTGCATGGCTCAAAACTTTTGTGAAAGTTTTAACCAGTTCAAAGTGTTTTCATTCATTTTGTTGAGCCATTTTCTTTGGCCAAATTAAGTTCCAACTGTAAATGCTGTGTTTGCCGCAATATAATAGCCTGCTCATATTTTCCTAATGAAGGGCTTGAATTACTTCTTATATTATCCTAATAATGTTTAGAAACTTTTGAAGGTTTGGTGTGGCTTTTATTCAGCTTAAGCTACTGCAAGCCAAAAATATGAAGGCACCGCCGCTCTAACTGACTTGAGGAAGAATGTTTCAGGCCGACCAGAGTTACTCCTATAATCTAACATATATATATAATACTTCTCTCTATGCAAAATATGCAGATTGAAAATGTATGAATTCGCCTACTTCTGTACATCTATATGTATAGCAGATGCAGTAGTCATCTGACATTAAGAAATGCTTGTCGGTGTTGTAGAATGCTGCCGGCATATCTCTCTCTCTCTCTATCTCTCTCTCTATCTCTCTCTCTCTCTCCCTCTCTCTCTCTATCTCTCTCTCTCTATCTCTCTCTCTATCTCTCTCTCTCTCTCCCTCTCTCTCTCTCTCTCTCTCTCTCTCTATCTCTCTCTCTCTCTCTCTCTCTCTCTCCGTCTCCATCTCCATCTTTATCTTTCTTTCCTTTCCTTTATATAGGCTAATTATTTTAATATTAACATCATATAGTGGACAACTAAGACTGTAGGCATATGCATGCAATACCCTGATGCATTTAGTGCTCAAATCTCTGACAGATGAACCATTAGGTGGACAATTACTGTTATAGGAAAGTAGCCTAAAACCAAAATAAAAACACTTGCTGTGAAGTTGTGTATATGGTACACATCGAAACACAAGGAATAGTGGTTTGTAATTTGTCATAGGCTGTTTTTAAGGACACGTAAATGCGGCTCATTTGGCCAATATCCCTTGTTAATTGATGGTGCTGTCTCAGACAAGTTGGATCTGAATGCATATGGATGTCGGGTAAATTTCTAAAATGTCTGGCAAATTAAAAAATTTCCCGGTCATGTTGTTCGGTGCCAAATTGTCCTAAAGGATACCCTGAAATGTGCATTTTGTTTTTATGCAGATTTTTCAATATTAGCATGAACATCTGTCGCCAATTGGACGGAAGGCTATAGACACCCTAAAGACTGTGCACTTGATTATGCCTGCACATCATGTTTCACCAGTAGCCCCAAACATCTAAAGAATAAGCTACAGATTAGGGTTGAATATTTTCCAGGTATTTTACAAAATGGTCCACCCTGAGAATAATCACTTTTCTCCAGGGCAACCCAGTATTGGATTAGATTAGATTAAAGCTTTGATAGGCATGATCATTTAAGACTGATTCTACCTAAGCCTGATTAGACATACAGAATATGCAGAAATTTTATGAGCCAAGCCCAAATAAGCCAAAATGATTGTGCCGTTATCCTATACTGTACCCTACCCTATATGATATACAGTGCATTTGGAAAGTATTCAGACCTCTTGACTTTTTCCACATTTTGTTAAATTACAGCCTTATTCTACAATTGATTAAATATTTAAATGTTGTTGTTAATCTGCACACAATACCCCATTATGACGAAGCAAAAAACATTTTAAAAAAAATCTAATGTATTAAACATAAAAAAACGGAAATATCTTACTTACATAAGCATTCAGAACCCTTACTATGAGACTCGAAATTGGGCTCAGGTGCATCCTGTTTCCACTGATCGTCCTTGAGATTTTTCTAAAACGTGATTACCTGTGGTAAATTAAATTGATTAGACAGGATTTGGAAAGGCACACACCTGTTTATATAAGGTCCCACAGTTGACCGTGCATGTCAGAGGAAAAACCAAGCCCTGAGGTCGAAGGAATTGACATAATTGTGTCAAGGCACAGATCTGGGGAAGGGTACCAAAACATTTCTGCAGCATTGAAGGTCCCCAAGAACACAGTGGCCTTCATCATTCTTAAATGTAACCACCAAGACTCTTCCTAGAGCTGGCCACCCGGCCAAACTGCGCAATCGGGGGAGAAGGGCCTTCGTCAGGGAGTTGACCAAGAACCTGATGGTCACTCTGACAGAGCTCCAGAGTTTCTCTGTGCAAATGGGAGAACCTTACAGAAGGACCACCATCTCTGTAGCACTCCACCAATCAGGTCTTTATGGTCGAGTGGCCAGACGGAAGCCACTCCTCAGTAAAAGGCACATTACAGCACACTTGGCGTTTTCCAAAAGCCACCTAAAGACACTCAGACCCTGAGAAACAACCATCTCTGGTCTGATTGAACTCTTTGGTCTGAATGCCAAGCTTCAATTCTGGAGGAAACCTGGCGCCATCCCTACGGTGAAGCATGGTGGTGGCAGCATCATCCTGTGGGGATGTTTTTCAGCAGCAGGGACTGGGAGACTAGTCAGGATCGAGGTATAAATGTGCAAACATTTATAAAAAAAGTTTTTGCTTTATCATTATGGGCTATTGTGTGTAGATTTATGAGGGGAAACAATCAATTTAATACATTTTATATTAAAGCTGTAACGTAACAAAATGTGGAAAAAGTCAAGGGGTAGAATACTTTCCGAATGCACTGTAGGCTATCGCAGATTTACCCACGACAGAAAAACATATGAGCCCATATGATGTACATTGCCTTCAGAAAGTATTCAACCCCCTAGATTTTTTCTCCACATTTTGTTGTTACAGCCTGTATGTAAAATTGAAATGTAGATTTTTTGGGGGTTCACTGGCCTACACATAATACTCCATAATGTCAAAGATCAAATATTAATTCTTTAAAAAAATGTTTTTTTAAATGTTAAAAGAAAAGCTGAAATGTCTTGAGTCAATAAGTATTTAACCCCTTTGTTAAAGCAAGCCTAAATAAGTTCAGGAGTAAACATTTGCTTAATAGCAAGTCACATAATAAGTTGCATAAAAGCATTTTACATGATTTTGAACGACTACCTCATAGCTCTACCCGACACATGTAAGGTCCCTCAGTCGAGCAGTGAATTTAAAAAAAGGTTCAACCACAAAGACCAGGGAGGTTTTCCACTGCCTTGCAAAGAGGGGCACCTATTGGTAGATAGGTAAAAAAGAAGCAGGCATTTAATATCCATTTGAGAATGGTGAAGTTATTAATTACACTTTGGATGGTGTCACAACAAAGGTACAGGTGTCCTTCCTAACTCTGTTGCTGGAGAGGAAGGAAACCGCTCAGGGATTTCACAATAAAATCCATTGTTACTTTAAAATAAACTGAGTTTAATGACTGCGATAGGAAAAAACATTGAAGTTACTCCTCAATACTAACCTAATTGACACAGTGAAAAGAAGGAGGCCTGTACAGAACAAAAACATTCCAGAACATGCATCCTGTTTGCAACAAGGCACTAAAGTAAAACTGCAAATAGTGTGCTAAAGCAATGAACTTTTTTTCCTGAATACAAAGTGCTATGTTTGGGGAAAATGCAATACAACACATTACTGAGTACCACACTCCATATTTTCAAGCATAGTGATGGCTGCATCATGTTATGGGTATGCTTGTAATCATTAAGGACTGGGGCGTTTTTCGGGATAAAAAAAGACATGGAATGGAGCTAAGCACAGGCAAAATCCTAGACTAAAACCTGATTCAGTCTACTTTCCACCAGACACTAGGAGATGAATGAACCTTTCAGCAGGAAAATAACCTAAAACACAAGGACAAATCTACACTGGAGCTGCTTACCATGAAGACAGTGAATGTTCCTGAGTGGCCGAGTTACAGTTTTGAAAATCTATGGGAAGACCTGAAAATGGTTTTCTTGCAATGATCAACAACCAATTTGACAAATCTCGAATAATTATTTAAAGAATAAATGGGAAAATGGCAAGTGTCTTCACTGACATTTTCAATCTCTTCCTGTCTGAGTCTGTAATACCAACATATTTGAAGCAGACCACCATAGTCAAGCAGACCACCATAGCAGACCACCATAGACCCTGTGACCAAGAACATCAAGGTAACCTGTCTAAATGACTACCGACCCGTAGCACTCACGTCTGTAGCCAGGAAATGCTTTGAAAGGCTGGTCATGGCTCACATCAACACCATTATCCCTGAAACCCTAGACCCTCTCCAATTTGCATACCGCACCAACAGATCCACAGATGATGCAGTCTATTTTGCACTCCACACTGCCCTTTCCCACCTGGACAAAAGGAGCACCTTTGTGAGAATGCTGTTCATTGACTACAACTCAGCTCACCATAGTGCCCTCAAAGCTCATTGATAAGCTAAGGATCCTGGGACTAAACACCTCCCTATGCAACTGGATCCTGGACTTCCTGAGGTGCCACCCCCAGGTGGTAAGGGTAGGTAGCAATGCATCCGCTGCTCTGATCCTCAACACGGGGGACCCTCAGGGGTGCGTGCTCAGTCCCCTCCTGTACTCCCTGTTCACTCATGACTGCATGGTCACGACTCCAACACCATCATTAAGTTTGCCGATGACACCACAGTGGTAGGATTGAACACCGACCACGATGAGACAGCCTATAGGGAGGAGGTCAGAGACCTGACCATGTGGTGCAAGGACAACAAACTCTCCCTCAACGTGATCAATACAAAGGAGATGATTGTGGACTACAGGAAAAGGAAGGCAGAGCATGCCCCCATTCTCATCAACGGGGCTGTAGTGGAGCAGGTTGAGAGCTTCAAGTCCCTTGGACATGGTCCAACCACACCAAGACAGTTGTGAAGAGGGCACGACAAAACCTACTCCCCCTCAGGAGACTGAAAAGATTTGGCATGGGTCCTCAGATCCTGAAAAGGTTTTACAGCTGCACCATCGAGAGCATCCTGAAGGGTTGCATCACTGCCTGGTATGGCAACTGCTCAGCCTCTGACCGCAAGGCACTACAGGGGTAGTGCGTACGGCCCAGTGCATCACCGGGTCCAAGCTTCCTGCCCTCCAGGACCTCTATACCAGGAGGTGTCAGAGGAAGGACCTAAAAAGTGTCAAAGACTCCAGACACCCTATTCATAGACTGTTCTCTCTGCTGCCACACGGCGAGCGGTACCGGAGCGCCAAGTCTAGGCGCTCCTGGTACCGCTTGCCATGCGGCAGCAGAGAGGTTTCTAAACAGCTTCTACCCCCACAAGCCATAAGACTCCTGAACAGCTAATCAATGGCTACACAGACTATTTGCATTGCCCCTCCCCCTTCTACTCTCTGTTATTATCTATGCATAGTCACTTTAATAACTCTACCCACATGTACATATTACCTCAATTACCTTGACGCCCCCGCACATTGACTCTGTACCGGTACCCCCTGTATAAATCCCCGCTATTGTTATTTACTGCTGCTCTTTAATTATTTGTTAATCTTATCTCTTACTTTTTTTAGGTATTTTCTTCCAACTGCATTGTTGGTTAAGGGCTTGTAAGTAAGCATTTCACTGTAAGGTCTACACCTGTTCTATTCGGCGCATGTGGCAAATACAATTTGATGTGATTTGATTTTACTTGAAATGTTGCCCAATTAAGGTGTGGAAAGCTCTTAGAGACTTGCCCATAAAGACTAAAAGCTGTAATCACTGCCAAATGTGCTTCTACAAAGTATTGACCCAATGGTGTGGATGCTTATGTACAGTGCATTTGGAAAGTATTCAGACCCCTTGACTTTTCCACATTTTGTCTTATTCTAAAATGGATTAAACAAAAACATGTCCCTCATCAATTTACACATAGCAGCCCATTTTTGCAAGGTCAATGACAATAAATGTCAGCCTTCTTCTGGTTGGTTATAGTTCCTTTCCATTTTACATTGAAGTCGAAAAATATAGTTCACATTAAGCGTCCAATTTTCCGCTGCTTACAATTTCTTTAAGCCAATCAGGTGCGCTGAGGGTGTGGTTTGGCCAAAGCCAATCTCAAGCTAGGTAGCATCCAGAGAAAGCGAGAGAGATGTTTAACAACATCTATAGAGAGAGAGAGAGAGAGAAGGAGAGAGAGAGAGAGAGAGAGAGTGAAGGAGATAGAGATCAACTTAATGGAATAACCATACAATTACTACAAGCGGCATTCTTGTCAAGGCCGTAGCCTTAACACCTTGGAAGGCCCAAAAAATATTTTAAAGGACATTTCCTTTGATGTTCTGTCTCATGGGTGTAGTTTGGGGAAATGGGGGCGGAGGAGGAGGGGGAGATGGCTTGGGGAAGGCAATGGGAGGCGGAGGCTTAGGGAAGAGAAGAAAGAGGGGAGGACGTCTCTGGAGTTTGGGATGAGTAGCGCCAGACAGCTGCTATGAGGGAGGGAGGATGGCGGGCAGTCAGAGAGGCAGGCAGGCAGAGAGGCAGGCAGTCAGAGAGGCAGGCAGGCAGAGATCCCCTGTGTCCATCCATGGGAAGGTTAAAGAACAGTCTTCCTGGAAACAAGCAGCAATATTTCCTCTTAATGACTTTCTCTGAGTTAGGCTATGTTGGGGGCCCCAATGACAAGCTTCCAGCTCAGTGTTATCTATCTGTCAAACTATGTTCCAATCTAAGGGCCATAACTGAGCTTACCATCTCTGTGGTACACCCATCCACCATCTCTAGAGGTGGTAAAGAGATGCACACATCCATCAAGTTGGTGTTGGAACAGAGTGTTGATGAGGAAGGCAGAACAGGATTTGATGAACACAATAAGACCCTCGCACCAAACGTGTAAGGATACTAAAACATATACTTAGCAATGGTCACTTATCTCTATCTTCATTCCACTTCCACACAAAAGTGGGATGCCATTACTCATGGTTCAAAATTCAGACCAATGCAAGTGAGAAGTCTAAACTATAGCACACCACTGCATATGAAGGCATGCAATTGAAAAGTTGTGCAGTCAGTGGTTGGAAAATCTCATCCTTTTATGGTTTCATATCTGAGGTCCAAACTAGTAATTATCTTTCCCTGTGGTCCTGACTCTCTGTCTGACCGCTCCAGTGGAAAAGCAGAACGGTGCAATAGCCTATGGAGGAGAAGAGAGAACGTGTGGGTTTGGTTTGGGTTTCTATTCAAACTGCTACTTTCCTGGTCTGGAATCATACAACACGGCTTTAAATCATGACTTAAATGGGCATGGAGGCGCTCTAGTCCATCTTTGAAGCTGTGATGACATTTTTGTCCGGATATAAATGCATCTTTAGTGTAGGTGGTGTGTTGGTTGTTTTGTTTTGTGTCAACGCCTCTTGGTAGGTTACAATGAATTAAGGTGTCAGGTGATGTGACATTAAGTTTGATTTAGGAAGAGGGTACGTAACAGACGTGCACATTTTATACACCCTTACATCTACCGTCGCTTAAAAAAGATAACCTTACAAAATCTCTCTCTCACATTTCACAAAATCATAGGCTCACATCAACATTTTTAGCTTTGATATGACAGTAAATCTACAGCTGAACTTTCTCTCTGACTGCTCCTGCTGTCTTTTTGGTTACTTAAGCTTTGACACCAGGCTGTGGCCACAGTGAATGTTTGGATTCGTTGCTTCTTCTTTAGGATTTGGTTGGTGGATCAGATCCACAGATGACACAATCTCAATCGCAATCCACACTGCCCTTTCCTACCTGGACAAAACGAACATCTATGTGAGAATGCTGTTCATGGACTACAGCTCAGCATTCAACACCATAGTGCCCACAAAGCTCATCACTAAGCTAAGGACCCTGGGACTAAACACCTCCCTCTGCAACTGGATCCTGCACTTCCTGATGGGCTGACCCCAGGTGGTAAGGGTAGGCAACAACATGTCTGATCCTCAACACTGGGGCCCCTCAGGGGTGTGTGCTTAGTACCCTCCTGTACTCCCTGTTTACCCATGACTGCGTGGCCAAACACGATTCCAACACCATCATTAAGTTTGCTGATGACAAAACAATGGTAGGCCTGATTACCAACAATGATGAGACAGCCTATAGGGAGGAGGTCAGAGACCTGGCAGTGTTGTGCCAGGACAACAACCTCTCCCTCAATGTAATCAAGACAATGGAGCTGATTGTGGACTACAGGAAAAGGAGGGTCGAAGTGGAGCAGGTCGAGCATTTCAAGTTCCTTAGTGTCCAACAAACTATCATGGTCCAAACACACCAAGACAGTCATGTAGAGGGCACAACAACACATTTCCCCCCTCAGGAGACTGAAAAGATTTGGCATGGGTCCCCAGATTCTCAAAAGGTTATACAGCTGCACCATCGAGAACATCCTGGCCGGTTGTATCACCGCCTGGTATGGCAACTGCTCGGCATCTGACCGTAAGGAGCTACAGAGGGTAGTGCGTACAGCCCAGTACATCACTGGGGCCAAACATCCTGCCACCAGGACCGATATACACTATGGGGTATCAGAGGAAAGCCCCAAAAATGGTGAAAGACTCCAGTCACCCAAGTCATAGACTGTTCTCTCTGCTCCCACATGGCAAGCAGTACCGGAGCAACAAGTCTAGAGATTACTTACTAGAGTAGCAGCAGTGTAAAATCAGATGGGGGAGTGTCAATGTAAATAGTCTGGTTGGCCATTTGATTAATTGTTCAGCAGTCTTATGGCTTGTGGGTAGAAACCGTTAACCTGTTAAAGGCTCCTTAAGAGGTTACCAGTTTCTACCCACAAGCCATAAAACTGCTGAACAATTAATCAAATGGCCCCCCAGATTATTTACATTGACACTCCCCCATTTGTTTTTACACTGCTGCTACTGGAGTAAATTATCTCTGCATAGTCACTTTACTCCTACAAATATGCACAAATTACCTTGACTAACCTGCACCCCCGCACATTGACTCGGTACCGGTACCCCCTGTATATAGCCTCGTTATAGTTATTTTATTGTGTTACTTTTTATTATTTATTTTTTCTTAGCTCTTTCTTGAACTGCATTGTTGGTTAAGGGCTTGTAAGTAAGTATTTCACGGTAAGGTTATTCGGCACGTGTGACAAAATAGTTTGATTTGATTTGGATCGAATCCAACTTTTAGGTGCATACATCGCCACCTACTATACTGGTGTGTGACGCCATTCACGGCCTACATACATTCGGTTCTTTTATACAATACTAGTCTAAACTCTAATATCACCTCTGCCCACATCTCAATAGACTCAACTCTAACCACTGTACGTACTGGTGTGTGAGGCCATTCAAATGTAACCTCCATAGTCGTGAGAATTCATTTGGGGGGTAGGAACGCTGCAATATTTTTCTACCACAGGTGGGTGGGGAGGTATTTGCCAGATGTGGAGGTCCTGAGCTGGCGTGGTTACTTGTGTTCGGCGATTGTGAGGCTGGTTGTACGTACTGCCAAATTCTCTTAAACAACGTTGAAGGCAGCTTTTGATAATGAATTAATTAAAATCTCTGGCAACAGCTTTGGTGGACATTCCTGCAATCAGCATGCCAATTGCACCCTCCCTCAAAACTTGAGACATCTGTTAAATTGCGCATTAAAAAAATTGCCTTTTATTGTCCCCAGCACAAGGTGCACCTGTGTAATGATCATGCTGCTTAATCAGCTTCTTGATATGCACACCTGTCAGCTGGATGGAAAATCTAGGCAAAGGAGAAATGCTCACTAACAATCAAATTTCAATCAAATATATTTATTAAGCCCTTTTTACATCAGCCGATGTCACAAAGTGCTGTACAGAAACCCAGCCTAAATCCCCAAACAGCAAGTAATGCAGATATAGAAGCACGGTGGCTAGGAAAAACTTCCTAGAAAGGCTGGATCTTAGGAAGAAACCTAGAGAGGAACCAGGCTCTGAGGGGTGGCCAGTTCTCTTCTGGCTGTGCCGGGTGGAGATTATAACAGAACTTGGCCAAGATGTTCAAACGTTCATAGATGACCAGCAGGGTAAAAAAATATATAATCGCAATGGTTGTAGAGTTTGCAAAAGGTCAGCACCCCAGGAGTAAATGTCAGTTGGCTTTTCATTCAGAGTTAGAGACAGCAGGTGCGGTAGAGAGAGTCCAAAACAGCAGGTCCGGGACACTGTCCAGTGAACAGGTCAGGGTTACATAGCCGCAGACAGAACAGTTGAAACTGGAGCAGCAGCATGAACAGGTGGACTGGGGACCTGAGGCATGGCCCTAGGGCTCAGGTCCTCTGAGAGAAGAGAGAGAAAGAGAAATAGAGAAAGAGAGAGAGAATTTGAGGGAGCATACTTAAATTCACGCAGGACACCGGATAAGACAGGAAAATACTCCAGATATAACAGACTGACCCTAGCCCCCTGACACATAAATAATTGCAGCATAAATACTGGATGCTGAGACAGGAGGCGTCGGGAGACACTGTGGCCCTGTCCGACGATACCCCCGGACAGGGACTAACAGACAGGATATAACAGGGATGTAAACAAATTTGTGCACAGAATTTCAGAGAAATACGCTTTTCATGCACATGGAAAATGTCTGGGATCTTTTATTTCAGCTCACTTTACATGTTGCATTTATATTTGTTCAGTATACAGTTTGGACACAATTACTCATTCCAGGGTTTTTCTTTATTTTTACAATTTTTATACATTGTAGAATAATAGAGAAGACATCAAAACTATGAAATTACACATATGGACTCATGTAATAACAAAAAATGTGTTAAATATATCTAAATATATTTTACATTTGAGATTCTTCAAAGTAGCCACACTTTGCCTTGATGACAGCTTTACACACTCTTGGCATTCTCTCAACCAGCTTCATGAGGTAGTCACCTGAAATGCATTTCAATTAACAGGTGTGTTGTGACAGAAGATAGCCCTATTTGGTTAAAGACATAGTCCATATTATGGGAAGAACAGCTCAAATAAAGGAAACGACAGTCCATCATTTCTTGAAGACATGAAGGTTAGTCAATCTGTAAAATTCCAAGAACTTCAAGTGCAGTCGCAAAAACCATAAAGTGCTATGATGAAACTGGCTCTCATGAGGACTGCCACAGGAAAGGAAGACCCGGAGTTACCTCTGCTGTAAAGGAATAAGTTCATTAGAGTTAACTGCACCTCAGATTGCGGCCCAAATAAATGCTTCACAGAGTTCAAGGACAAGACACAACTCTCAACATTAACTGCTCAGAGGAGGCTGCTTGAATCAGGCCTTCATGGTCGAATTGCTGCAAAGAAACCACCACTAAAGGACACCAATAATAACAACATACTTGCTTGGGCCAAGAAACACGAACAATGGACATTAGACCGGTGGAAATCTGTCTTTTGTTCTGATGAGTCCAAATTTGAGATTTTTGGTTCCAACCGCCGTGTCTTTGTGAGACGCAGAGTAGGTGAACAGATGATCTCCGCATGTGTGGTTCCCATTTTGAAGCATGGAGGAGGCGGTGTGAAGGTGTGGGGTTGCTTTGCTGGAGTCACGGTCTATGATTTATTTAGAATTCAAGGCACACTTAACCAGCATGGCTACTACAGCATTATGCAGCGATATCCCATCTGGTTTGCGCTTCGTGGGACTATCATTTGTTTTTCAACAGGACGATGACCCAACACACCTCCAGGCTGTGTAAAGGCTATTTGACCAAGAAGGAGAGTGATGGAGTGCTGCAGTAGATGACCTGGCCTTCACAATCACCTGACCTCAATCCAATTGAGATCGTTTGGAAGAAGTTGGACCACAGACTGAAGGAAAAGCAGCCAACAAGCACTCAACATATGTGGGTACTCCTTCAAGACTGTTGGAAAAGCATTTCAGGTGAAGCTGGTTGACAGACTGCCAAGAATTTGCAAAGCTGTCATCAAGGCAAAGGGTGGCTACTTTAAATAATCTAAAATCCAAAATATATTTTGATTTGTTTGACACTTTTTGCGGGTATTAGATGATTCCATATGTGTTATTTCATCGTTTTGATGTCTTCACGATTATTCTACAATGTAGTAAATAGTGAAACATAAAGAAAAACCCCTGAATGAGTAGGCGTGTCCAAACTTTTGACTGGTACTGTACATTGTTATATTTTCTTTATTAAATAGACGCTCTTATCACGCCATAGTGCTGTTAGACTTCTGATACCAATGCAGGGGGAAATGGGGGCCAGAAAATGGAATTGCTGTTAAAAAAAAACAGTAAGGAAAAGTTTTTTGTATTTCCAAAATATTCGAATGACAAAATACTCAGAAGTAATACAAATATGTATTTCAAATACATGTAACATAAATACTGCCCACCTCTGGGGAGGGAGATATCGATTATGAGAGAGAGACTCTGAGGGTCTGAGAGGGAGATTGAGAGAGGGATAAAGGGGAAAGGCAGAGAGGGAGGGATGGAGGGGGGAGACAGGGGTCCTCATCTCGACAGGGAGTTGCTGCTTGCTGGCTGTTGGCTATTAATCCGGGGAATTGTTTGAAGATGGTAATTCCAAGGATAATTTAGCGATTTGATTTTGAATTTCAGGATCCCTTTAGGTATCACAAAAAATATTACAGGTCAAAATGATGTCTTTCATGAAATTGAATGACATTTGGATAAAACCAGATCAAAGTACAGTATGTTGACCAATGTCTGAAAAATGATGGCTGCTTCTAAATTGAACAAGTTTGATCAGAAAGTTACTGGTCCTCCTCCCCTGTGTTAAACACTTGGAAGGGGAGAGGGTAACCTATCCTTTAACACTTTTTTAGTTAATACATGATTCCATATGTGTTATTTCATAGTTTTGATATCTTCACTATTATTCTACAACGTAGAAAAAAGTTAAAAAAATACAGAAAAACTCTGGAATGACTAGGTGTGTCCAAACTTTTGACTGGTACTATATACAGTACAGTTGAAGTCGGAAGTTTACATACACTTATGTTGGAGTCAATAAAACTTGTTTTTCAACCACTTCACACATTTCTTGTAAACAAACTATAGTTTTGGCAAGTCGGGTTAGGACATCTACTTTGTGCATGACACAAGTCATTTTTCAAACAATTGTTTACAGACAGATTATTTCACTTATAATTCACAGTATCACAATTCCAGTGGGTCAGAAGTTTACATACACTAAATTGACTGTGCCTTTAAACAGCTTGGAAAATTCCAGAAAATTATGCCATTGCTTTAGAAGCTTTTGATAAGATAATTTACATCATCTGAGTCAATTGGAGGTGTACCTGTAGATGTATTTCAAGGCCTACCTTCAAACTCAGTGCCTCTTTGCTTGACATCATGGGAAAATCAAAAGAAATCAGCCAAGACCTCAGAAAAAAAGTGTTGACCTCCACAAGTCTGGTTCATCCTTGGGAGCAATTTCCAAACACCTGACAGTACCACGTTCATCTGTATAAACAATAGTACGCAAGTATAAACACCATGGGCCCACACAGCCATCATACTGCTCAGGAAGAAGACGCGTTCTGTCTGCTAGAGATGAACGTACTTTGGTGCGAAAAGTGCAAATCAATACCAGAACAACAGCAAACTACCATGTGAAGATGCTGGAGGAAACAGGTACAAAATTATCTATATCCACAGTAGAAGGAGTCCTATATCAACATAACTCGAAAGGCCGGTCAGAAAGGAAGAAGCAACTGCTCCAAAACCTCCATAAAAAAGCCAGACTATGGTTTGCAACTGCACCTTGTGACAAAGATCGTACTTTTTGTCCTCTGGTCTGATGAAACAAAAATAGAACTGTTTGGCCATAATTACCATTGTTATGTTTGGAGGAAAAAGGGGGAGGGTTGCAAGCCGAAGGACACCATCCCAACCGTGAAGCACTGGGTGGCAGCATCATGTTGTGCGGGTGCTTTGCTGCAGGAGGGACTGGTGCACTTCACAAAATAGATGGCATCATGAGAAAGCAAAATGATATGGATATATTGAAGCAACATCAAGACATCAGACAGGAAGTTAAAGCTTGGTCACAAATCGGTCTTCCAAATGGACAATGACCCCAAGCATACTTCCAAAGTTGTGGCAAAATGGCGTAAGAACAACAAAATCAAGGTATTGGAGTGGCTCTCACAAAGCCCTGACCTCAGTCCTATATAAATGTGTGGGCAGAACTGAAAAGGCGTGTGCGAGCAAGGAGGTCTATAAACCGGACTCAGTTCTCAGCTCTGTCAGGAGAAATGGGCCATAATTCATCCAACTTATTGTGGGAAGCTTGTGGAAGGCTACCCGAAACGTTTGACCCAAGTTAAACACTTTAAAGGCAATGCTAACAAATACTAATTGAGTGTATGTAAACTTCTGACCCACTGAGAATGTGATGAAAGAAATCAAATCTGAAATAACAAATCTCTCTCTCTACTATTATTATGACATTTCACATTCTTAAAATTAAGTGGTGATCGTAAAGGACCTAAGACAGGGCATTTTTAATGGGATTAAATGTCAGGAATTGTGAAAAACTGAGTTTAAATGCAGCTACAAGTGGAAGTTTTGATTTCATGTTCAAAATGCCAGAATATCTGCATGATTGGACTGCCAGAGGATTCTGAGACAGGATATCAACTCATTTTGTGGCGGAGCTATTCAAGGAAGCTTTGGGCAATGAGGCTTTTCCCAATCTCCCTGAACTTGATTGAGCCCACCACAGCCTAGGACCGAAACCTCGCCCAGGTGGCCGACGGCATCCCATCATAGTACTGTTCCATCGATACAAAAAAAAGGAGCTTGTCCTTCGGTGGTCAAAGGAACATGGTGACATCACTTTCCAAGGCCACAAGATCAAGTTCTACCAGGATGTCAGTTCTAGCCTGGCGAAGAAACGGACCGCATTCAACAAAACCAAGTCCACTCTGTACAAGAAGGGAATTCGCTTTGTGCTGATTTATCCTGCTCGGCTCCGGTCACCTTTAACGGCGAGGTCCATTTTTTTAAAAATCCTGAAGAAGCTGAGTCCTACCGTCAGCGCATACATTATGACTGAATTTGGATGATTTCTCACCTGCCTGTATTATGTGAGCAACGTTAGTTCTAGTGACCGTGTGGACACTAGGCTGCATACATCTATGGCCGTCTATCGATCCATTTCTTGTAAAACAATCCTATGCTAAAGCCTGATGGATACAATAGGTATGTTTGAAGCAGCATATAACTCGTTTCTGTTGTTGACAATGACATACTATACCATCTCACTGCTCTTTAAACTTCCATCTGCTCTTGTTTAGTTTCTTAAATCAACGTCAATCGCTGGTAAAAGCGCAGCATTTTGATTTCTTTAATTTTACAAAGGCTATGAACTTTCTGCTCCACTAATGGCAATCTGTAGCCTACACTGCCGTTTGGCAACCTATAGGTAATTGTGGATACCAATGTTACTATCAAATCAAATCCAATTTTATTTGTCGCATACACATGGTTAGCAGATGTTGATGCGAGTGTAGCGAAATGCTTGTGCTTCTAGTTCCGACAATGCAGTAATAACCAACGAGTAATCTAACCTAACAATTCCCTCACTACCCTCAGGAGAACCTTACGGTTGTGGGCGGAGCAGTTGCCGTATCAGGCGGTGATACAGCCCGACAGGATGCTCTCGATTGTGCATCTGTAGAAGTTTGTGAGTGCTTTTGGTGACAAGCCGAATTTCTTCAGCTTCCTGAGGTTGAAGAGGCTCTGCTGCGCCTTCTTCACAACGCTGTCTGTGTGGGTGGACCAATTCAGTTTGTCCGTGATGTGTACGCCGAGGAACTTAAAACTTACTACCCTCTCCACTACTGTCCCGTCGATGTGGATAGGGGGGGTGCTCCCTCTGCTGTTTCCTGAAGTCCACAATCATCTCCTTTGTTTTGTTGAGTGTGAGGTTATTTTCCTGACACCACACTCCGAGGCCCCTCACCTCCTCCCTGTAGGCCGTCTCGTCCTTGTTGGTAATCAAGCCTACCACTGTAGTGTCGTCCGCAAACTTGATGATTGAGTTGGTGGCGTGCATGGCAACGCAGTTGTGGGTGAACAGGGAGTACAGGAGAGGGCTCAGAACGCACCCTTGTGGGGCCCCAGTGTTGAGGATCAGCGGGGTGGAGATGTTGTTACCTACCCTCACCACCTGGGTGCGGCCCGTCAGGAAGTCCAGTACCCAGTTGCACAGGGCGGGGTCGAGACCCAGGGTCTCGAGCTTGATGACGAGTTTGGAGGGTACTATGGTATTAATTGCTGAGCTGTAGTCGATGAACAGCATTCTCACATAGGTATTTCTCTTGTCCAGATGGGTTAGGGCAGTGTGCAGTGTGGTTGCGATTGCGTCGTCTGTGGACCTATTGGGGCGGTAAGCAAATTGTTGTGGGTCTAGAGTGTCAGGTAGGGTGGAGCTGATATGGTCCTTGACTAGTCTATCAAAGCACTTCATGATGACGGAAGTGAGTGCTACGGGACAGTAGTCGTTTAGCTCAGTTACCTTAGCTTTCTTGGGAACAGGAACAATGGTGGCCCACTTGAAGCATGTGGGAACAGCAGACTGGGATAAGGATTGATTGAATATGTCCGTAAACACACCAGCCAGCTGGTCTGCACATGCTCTGAGGACACGGCTGGGGATGCCGTCTGGGCCTGCAGCCTTGCGAGGGTTAACACATTTAAATGTTTTACTCACATCGGTTGCAGTGAAGGAGAGTCCGCAGGTTTTGGTGGCGGGCCGTGTCAGTGGCACTGTATTGTCCTCAAAGCGATCAAAAAAGTTATTTAGTCTGTCTGGGAGCAAGACATCCTGGTCCGCGATGGAGCTGGTTTTCTTTTTGTAATCCGTGATTGACGGTAGACCCTGCCACATGCCTCTTGTGGCTGAGCCGTTGAATTGCGACTACTTTGTCTCTATACTGACGCTTAGCTTGTTTGATTGCCTTGCGGAGGGAATAGCTACACAGTTTGTATTCGGTCTAGCTAGTTAGACACCGATCCTGTCCACCAATATTTGTCTATATACATTTTTCATTGGGGTCTGCTTGATATATATACAATTTTTTTATTGTAATTTTTACTCTTTATTTTTACTCATTTTCATTTTACTATTTTCACTCTGAACTACCCTGGTTTACGTTGGCCGTGATTGGTGAGGTTGGTCACTGACAGTCCTCAGTTACATTCACTTTATCTTGGAGTCTAATAATATCACTCCTCTCTTTCAATTGTGCTCTTGTTTAATTGTTGCGCTTGCTGAAGAGTTTAGACCCACGGTTCGTTTGCTTAATTGTACATATCCAAAATGCTAATTGTCCGTTTGTATACTTTCATTGAATTGTTCCCTCCTAACGACATTTAACAATTACCAATACCTACTGGTTAATGTCAAATGTTTCTCATATCTCAGCTCTGTGGCGACACCTAGTGGACTACACTCATTTTATAGCCATTGAAATGCCACCAATCGCTGTTAACATTTTTCAATAACTGAGGTTATACTCGTTGTTTAAAGTGACTTAAATCCAAAATGTACACTTGCCAATTTACATATTACATTTTTTTGATTTCAAGGGCGTATGTAACTTCTTTCCTAGGTCGGTTTGACCTCACTGCATATGTAGGGTAATCAACGAATGTAGGGTAATCAACGGATGCTGAGTAAGAGAGAATTCCTGCTGCTCGTCTTGTTCATAATGATGAGATTAGGATTTGTATTATTCCTTTTTTGAAGGGTGGTGTCCTATCATTTTTATTTTTGTGTATGTTGGGGGTGGTGGGGGGGTTACGTTTGCATTCTTGTGCTCTGCTTTTTTTAAAGGATTTATTCAAAAATGTTTTGCTCATGCTGCTCCTCTCTCAATCTCTCTTTTCCTCGTTCTTTTTCATTTGACGTCTTCTCTTATAAGGATTTATGTCTAGTTCAACAACAAGTCAGGATGGTATTTTAGGGCTTCCTGTCAGACCGGTGACATGGAACATTTGCGGTTGTGGGGGACAAATTAAGCGCTCTAGAGTATTTTCACATCTTCAAGAAACGCACCTACGTGTTAACGACCATACTAGATATCGTAAAGCATGGGTTGGGCAGGTTTTTCATTATAATTTTAACGGCAAAGCCAGGGGAACAGCAATAGTGATTCACAAACGAGTACAGTTTTCACCCTCACAGATCATTTCAGATCCTGGAGGTTGTTACACCCTCTTCCAAACCCCTGTAGTTCTTGTGAATGTTTACGCCCCTATCTGGGATGACACTAGATACATGACATCCCTTTTAGACTCTCTCCCTAATCTTGACACCCACCGCCTCATCTTCGGCGGGGACCTTAACTGTGTTATTGAACCAAGACTTGACTGGTCTAATCCCAGAACCCTTACTCCTTCCGGGATGGCAAAAGCTCTTTCTACATTCATGACCCAAATGGGTTGTTTTATCGATGGAGGTTCCTCCACCCGGTCACAAATGACTTCTCCTACTTTTCTCATGTTCATCAAGCCTACTCGTGCATAGACTACTTTTTTTTAGATAGAGCCCTTCTCCACTCAGTTAAAACTGCAGAATATTCTGCGATAGTGATTTCGGACTATTCCCCCCACATTCTGAACTTAGCACTTACTTCGAATGGAAAAAAAACTGTTGAATTGGAGATTTAACACGGCTCTATTGTCTAACAAAGAATTCTGGGACTTTATTTGTACCAACCAAAGATGTATTCATTTCAACAAATAAAAATGATGACACCTGCCCTTCTCTTCTTTGGGAGACGTTCAAAGCTACGTTACGGGGAAAGATCATTTCTTACAACACTCATTATGTCAAACAAAGAAAACTGAATCATCAGGAACTGGTGGAATCAATCCTGGCAATAGACCGGCAATATTCAACTCCACCATCCCCTGAATTATATGCAGAGAGGCTGAAACTTCAAACTCAATTTAATCTGCTTTCCACTGATAAATCAGAGTTTCTGTTGCAACGAAGGGGACGTACTACGAATATGGAGACAAGGCCAGCCGCTTTTTGGCACACCAACTTAAATGCCAGTCAGCATCTCATCTTATCCCTCAGGTATATATCTCCGCTTGCACCATGATCCCTCTAATATAAATTCAACTTTCGTGTCATTTTATTCTAACCTCTACAAATCCGAACACCCATCAGATAATACGGTTATGGACAACTTTTTAGATAACTTGGATATCCCATCCATTAATATGGACATGAGTAAAGTTCTGTACAACTCTCTGCATATTGATGAGATAACAAAGGGTCTAAAGTTAATGAAAGTGGCAAGTCCCCAGGCCTTGATGGCTTCGTCGTTGATTTTTACTAAAAATTCTGAGATCAACTCGCCCCATTACTATAAGGTATGTTCACCGACTCGTTATCACAGGGCTCTCTCCACTGATGCTAACCCAAGCCTCTATCTCACTTATACTTAAGAAAGATAAAGATCCGGCGGAATGTGGTGGATATCGGCCCATTTAACTTTTGAACGCTGATGTTAGATTATTAGCTAAGGTTCTAGCATGCCGATTGGAAACCTGCCTTCAGGATGTCATATCTGATGATCAAACGGGTTTCATCTAAGGGTGACAACTGTTTTCCAATGTACGACTGCTTTTGAACATTATACTCTCTTCTTCTATCTCTCCAGACCCCAAAATTGTTGTTTCTCTTGATGCGGCGAAGGCTTTCGACCGGTTAGAGTGAGATTATTTATTTAAGATTTTGGGAAGATTTGGTTTTGGGTCCAATTTCATCTCATGGATACGTCTGCTCTATTCCTACGGCTAGCGTACACACCAACTCTCAACATTCAAAATAGTTCCCGCTCTCCAGAGGAACCCGTCATGGGTGCCCTATGTTCCCGCTCCTTTTTGCTCTTGCGATAGAACCGGCAGATCTTGCTTAGCTGGAAATCCTTCAAACCTCCCACTGCATCATCCTGGTTGAAAGATGTAATGTCTTTTGTGCACTTAGAAAAAATTAAATACATTGAGATGATGTACTGATAACTCCTTCTTGAGATGGCAGCCTTTAATTTCCTTTTTTGAACAGTTGCCTTCTATGGATCAGAAGTAAGAATTTTGGCCAACGGGATACGGGAGGGTGTGGGAAGGAAGGGATAGTATGTTGTGATGTTTTTTATTTTTGTGTATGTGTACTTGTGTGCATATTTATATATTTTTTCCAATCGTAAATTTATTTTATTTGTGTATCTATGCTGCTTTTGTTGTTAAAGGGAAGGATGTGGTTCAATAAGTGTAGGGGGTAAATGTATCTGTTCAATTTGTATTTTGTATTTCTTTATATGTCCAATAACAAAAAAAAACATTATTTATAACCTTGTCAACGTCTTGACTATATTTCCTATTCCTTTTGTAACTCATTTTATGTATGTTTTCATGGAAAACAAGGACATTTCTACGTGACCCCAAACTTTTGAATGGTAGAGTATATCTTTTTTTAAATTCAGATTTTTCAGGGTATGGTTATGGTAACCTCTACCCACATCTCAATAGTCTAAACTCTAACATCAGCTCACTCCCCCTCTACCCACATCTGTTACCTGTCCTCTACCTACTTGCTCTATCATTGGTCTCTGATGAACTCGTCTTCCTGGACTAGTGGTGTGTCTGTGGGGGCAGGTTTTCACATTGCCCCCCCCCCCCCACACACACACACACACTTCTGCCCTGCCCCCATCGGCTGCCAAACCCTGGGATACATGAGGCAGGTGATTGAGCGAAAAGAACCATGGACCACGTCCAACTCATCAAAGCTTGAGCAAAGAGAAAATATCAGTTGCGCTCATATCCTCAGCTCTGAAGGTTCTTGAATATTGGTCTGTCTGTCCTGTTTCCCCTTAAATCGATGGAGTACAGAAATAAAGCGCACAGGTCCCAAAGCTTTTCAAAATGGATGGAATCTGAGAAAACCAGACTCCTTTTACCAGAGCAGATCATTTTTGTATTTGCCATTAACGACTGTTAACTCGTCAGTTATGGGAAACACCGCCAGCCACTGTATTCCATAGGATATATTAGCTGAATTAAGTAATTAACCCTTTATAGGGCCTTTAGAGCATGTTGCTGTTCGTTTCAAGTGGGATGGATTGATAGATGATGCCAAGTATACGCAATGTATCCTGCCATGCCTAGAACTAAGGCCCAGGCTGTCAAACATTGTTACATTTCTCAGTCCAGTTTTGTAGCCCAGTGCCAAATGTATTGTAATTACAAAAACATGTTTTCTACAACAATACTAGACATCTTATAGGTTCTTGAAGTTACATTTTCTGAACCCTTATTGTTCTGCTGTGTTTGTTCAGCCATGTTGTTATTCCTCCTCTCTCTGGGGTTGCATCCCAAAGCCCATCCGATTCCCTATGTAGTGCTCTACTTTTGACCAGAGCCCTATGGGTGGATATTCTGCGTTCCAAATAGCACCCTATTCCCCTATGGGACCTGGTCAAAAGTAGCACACTGCATAATATGCCATTTAGCGGACACTTTCATCCAAAGCAACTTACATTTTACATATGAATTGCCCCAGGATTTGAACCCACTACTATGGTGTTACAAGCACCATGATCTACCAATTTAGCTACAAAGACCATTAGAAAGAGGCATCCACTCAGCTTTATAACCAGCCATTAAAACTAACAATGGGGCTCTGTCAGATACACTAACTGCTCTCTCAAAGACAAAATTAACTGAACTCATACTGTATATTTTACTCATAAAGTAAAAATGATTTGTGAATTGTAAGGGTGGACTTGAAAGAATTGTCCTGGGACTATTGAAACGCATCAGGAGGCAAGTAGCCTAGTGGTTAGAGCATTGGGCCAGTAACGGAAAGGTTGCTAGTTTGAATAATTTAGCCGGCAAGGTGACCATTCTGTTCATGTGCCCTTGAGCACTTACCCTAATTGCTTTAGATTTGCACTGGCAGTGACCCTACTCTCCAAGGGTGAATTTGAATATGCAAAAAAAAACCACATGAAATAGGACAAATATAAGCACCTTTTTATCCAAAGGAAGTTGTAAAATATAGATTCTGCCACACAGCCTTTGTTTGTATTTCAGGACCATTCAGCAGATTATTTTATTCTACGCAATTTACAGTCACGCATGCATACATTCTGTATGTAGTCCTGGGAATCAAACCCACTATCCTGGCATTGCAAGTGCCATGCTCTGCCAACTGAGCTAAGGAGGACCTCCAATCTTCTTCTCTAAATCACCTTGAGGAGCCAACTAGGCGAATGGAATCTACGGTCAGGTAGGAAGAACCCTGATGGTACAACAGGAGTGAGACGGGAGACGCTTCCATTGGTGTTCAACTGGCTATGTACAGAGAAGATCAAGATCAAGATCAAAGTCAGATCAAGATCGGAGAAAGAGAGAGATGGAGGGAAGGGGGAGTGAGACTAAGGAAAAGAGGGGTTTCAAAATTGGTTGTGAATCAGAGAAGGAAAAAGACAGAGACAGAAAGAGAGAGGGGTCCAGTGCTGGCTGGGTCAGGGGGCTGTTGTGCTACCTGCCTATTTACAGAGAAGCCTGTCTGCTAAAGACATTAGAGTCCCCCTCCTCTCATTCATCACTGTTTTAAATAAACACACATGCAGCCTCTCGCATGGCTAGGGAAAACACGGAGCTACACACACACACACACACACACACACACTTCTACACGCACCCATGCTTGCGCACACAAAGTCATGGAATTTCATACAGATACGCAGAAAGACGGAATAAAATTTGCTATATGATACATAAGCAAGGTTAGTCTGGTCAACCCTTTGTTGACAATGACCTATGTAAGCCCTTCTCTTCAGATGAGTGTCTCACAAATCTAGCTGAAGGGTCCACTTGGTTGCTGGGGGAGTAGTGCTGACGTGGAGGATCTCTGGCAAGGGGTTGCTTTGCTGTTGAGTCATCCCAGCCAGGGTGGGTCTTACCCTGGACAGTCATAGCCCCTCATCCCCTTCTCCCTCCCTTTCCCTTGGGTGTCATCTCTCTCTAGCTCTCTAACCTTCTTTCTTGCACTCCCACTCACTCTGTTCTTTTCTCTCTCTCCCTAACACACACTCACACACACACACAACAACTGCTGTATTTTTCAATTGACAAAACCTAATTTACTTGTGACCAGTTGAAGTATATTTGGTGGGTTGATCCAAAGAGTCATTTTTTACAGTGTGTACAATCTTTGGTATACTGTAGCCACCCGAACAGAGACATCTGGAAAACATCTCTCTCTCTCTCTCTCTCTCTCTCTCTCTCTCCTCTCTCTCTCTCTCTCTCTCTCTGTCTGTCTGTCTGATTTACACTGTGGATCCTGGGGGACCTTGCTGACACGCTGGATTACATGTCACCTCTCCTAGGGGGTCGGCCCCCAACGACGGGAGCATGGGGAGGGTCAGGGGGGAGGAGGTGGTGGTTTGGCCCCTAGCAGGAAGTTGGCTCGACGTGGAACATTAGAATCCACTCCCTCTCTGGGTGATTGGTGATAGGGTCTTCCCATTGGCTCGTACATGGGGCAGCAGACAGTCCAACCAACAAGTGGGGGTCTTTCTCTGTGAACTAACCACAACATGGCCCGAGACCCCCTGGAGGACTGAAACCTACTACACACAGGGATGGGCAAAATCTTGGCAATACAATTAGAAAATACAGATCCAAAATACCATGAAGATCAATGTATCAACATAAACTTCTAAATACTTGTATTTTTTATGTATTTAATTAAAATACATGTATTTTGTATACAAAAATCAAAAATATGTTTGTTGTTGTTTGCAAGTAGCCAGCCCAAACAACATTCTCAGTAAAGGTTACAAAATTGCTTTTCTTGCTATGACTGTGATCAAGTACATTTTCCCTCACCAAAGTATTTATCAACATTTTTACACACGTTTATATTGAGTTATTTTATCAGACACTCTTATCACACCATAGTGCTATCAGACATCTGATACCAATGCAGGGTGAAAGTGCGTCCACAAAATGTGAACCACTATAAAAATGATGTTGAAAAGTAATGTGTATTTTCAAAATACAAATGACAGTATTTTGAAAAAACAAAATACATTGGAGTGTAGTTCAGCCCAGTGTTATTCAAATGACAAAATACTCAGATGTAATAAAAATATGTATTTCAAATAACAGAAATACTGCCTATCTCTGCCTCCAAGCACACTAGTGAAGCACGCGCCGACTCATGACTCGCAGTCACTGCGGGGTGGGCAGGTTAAGGGTCATGAAATAGTGTGTGGATGAATGGCAGGTGGGTGGTGGCCGGGTTGAATTATTGAAAAAAATGCCTGCAATTTATATCTACAGGCTACGTTGAGGTTTTTCTTTCATTATTTTAGGCTATCTGGCATTAGTGCGTAAGCCTAAACATTAGGGCCTAACTGCACTTGCGCCAAATAGCCTCCATGCTAATCACCAAATGCTTTTGGGAACTGGCAGAAAAACTTAACGTCAATCCATGGAGGCAAAAATAACATCGTCGAATTATCTTTATCAGCATCATAAAAGCCGATTGTAGCCTACAGTATTTCAACCACAATATAATATTATAAAATATGCATCCAAGCCGAATTGAAAACATGTTGGGTCATTTTCATAGCTTTCTATTTCCATATAACTAGTCAAACTGATGTCAGTTGGATATTTTACAAAGAAAATCTTTCCCAATTTTTTTCCCGTTATCTAATTTAATCCCCGGTCCCTAAACGTCTTTGCTCCTCGAAAGAAGCAGAGGTACAAGAGAAAACTTTACCAATGTCAACTAAATTGAAGTATTCATTCAACGTTACTCTGGTGAGCAAGGGTTTATTTAGTCTTATAGGGCAATATACAATGACAGAAGAGAAGCTGCATCTATCTAATTATAGACAAATAGACAACAAAAATGTAGGGACATTTTAAGCATAAACAGGTGTGTGGGAAGACAAGACAAAACCAATGGAAAATGAAAAATGGATCGATGATGGCTAGAAGACCGGTGACGTCGAACGCCGAGCACCGCCCGAACAAGGAAAGGCAACGACTTCGGCAGAAGTCGTGACACATATCTAAATCAGGCCCCCAAAAATTAGGCACCCACTGTCAAACAGAGCATTTTCTATGTTAGCGGGTTAGGGTCCGTTGCGAGCCTTAGATTTTCACTTTATCACATATAGTCTGGCGGTTGTGGACGGGTTATTTGCAATTGCAAGTCAACAAACAGCTGACCCGCGCACCATACACCCACACCAGTTAGGTGGGCTTGTTTACTCAAACAACAGGAGCCCTCATTGCTGTCTGCATTTCTGTTGTTTTGGTTGTTTATTTCTTCCTTTATTCTTTCAATTTTCCACTAAGGCCCCAATGCTCCTGGCCTTAATGGCATTAGCAGACGAATGGGAGGGGTAAGTGTGAGGGGAGTGTTTTCCTACTCTAAAGACCCCTGAAATTCCACAGACAGACATACTGGTACATATCTCCTCTAGAATCTCCCATACTTTAACTTAACGGCTGGTATGATAAATTAATGTAGTTTTCCTCTTTAAAAGAAATGGCAAAAGGTTGTGCTTCATTTCTTTTCCCAATTAAGGATGAGAATATTTTTTATTTTACTAGGCAAGTCAGTTAAGAACACGTTCTTATTTACAATGACGGCCGAGGAACAGCGGGTTAACTGCCTTGTTCAGGGGCAGAATGACAGAATTATACCTTGTCAGCTCAGGGATTCGATCCAGCAACCTTTCGGTTACTGTCCCAACGCTCTAACCACTAAGCTACCTGCCGCCGCAAACTATAATGCACATATAACATATAATGCATCCTGTATCAAGATATAGTCAAATTACCTAAATTACTGTGAAACACACTGTAGGATGACCCGGAGAGGTAGGGGTATCCCCAGCCCCCTGTATCCGGGGAGGGAGGCCCCTGCCTGGCCGTGTGGCAGCAGCTCTCCCCCTCAGAGCCACACAGCATGGGGCTCCCCCACAGAGAGTGAGGCAGGAATGATTCCCCTCTGCTCTGCAAGGGGTTAGGTCACACCACTGGAATGTGGAAAAAGTGATGTCTCAGTTCTTTCTTTCTTTCTCTCTCTCTCTCTCTCTCTCTCTCTCTCTCTCTCTCTCTCTCTCTTTCTCTCTCTCTCGCTCTCTCTCTCTCTCTACCTCTCTCTCTCTCCCTACCTCTCTCTCTACCTCTCTCTCTCTCCCTACCTCTCTCTCTACCTCTCTCTCTCGCTCTCTCTCTCTCGCTCTCTCTCGCTCTCTCTCTCTCTACCTCTCTCTCTCCCTACCTCTCTCTCTACCTCTCTCTCTCTCTCTCTCTCGCTCTCTCTCTCTCTCTCTACCTCTCTCTCTACCTCTCTCTCGCTCTCTCTCTCTCTCGCTCTCTCTACCTCTCTCTCTCTCTCTACCCGTCTCTCTCTCCTTACCTCTCTCTATCTCTCTCTCTCTCTCTCTACCTCTCTCTCTCTCTACCTCTCTCTCTCTCTCTCTACCTCTACCTCCAATTCCCTGTCTCTAGATGCCGGATGAGGTGTTTGGGATGGTGGGAAAAAACACCAACCGGCTGCTTGAACAAGGTTTTCTTTTCCTCTCTTCCATGTTAACGTGTTAACCGGCTGGAGAGCACATTCTTTCCACCTCTGTCGGCCTCACGGGCCACATCTCCTCTTCCCTCTGGTTTACACAAAGAACTGATGCTGCTTACTGGGCTCTGCTCTGCTTGGTGTGGGACTCACTGATGGAGGGAGGGACCCTGGAGGCTGCCTACCAGGCATTTGCAGTTGAATCACACTTTCCACTTTCCCCCTCAGTGTTCTCCAGGTGATCTTTATTTCTTTTTTTTCTGAGAATAAGTTTTAAAAAAAAGGAAGAAAGCCTCAAATAAAAACACATGAGGCGTGCCAGTAAACACTTGATTTGTTTCAATAGCACAAGGGAGAGGGAGAGCGAGAGACGAGGGCAGGATGGAGAGAGTAAATGAGTGGGAGGAGAGTTTGAGACAGTGGGTGAAACAAAAGTAATTTCTCCTCTTTCTTCAAGTTCATTCTAATGCAAACCTGAAAACCGCAAGTCACACACGCACGCGCATACACAGTGACTCTCTTAACCCACAGTGGGTTAAGTGGTGCCTGAAACCTAGTCTGAAACACCCAGACACATGTATTATTACAAGCACAGGCGCACAAACACACACAGTATACAATGCATTCGAAAAGAATTGGACACAATACCCCATAATGACAAAGCAAAAACAGGTTTTTAGAAATAAAATATGTATACACCACCATAAAAAAAATACTTGTGTCCATTAAAATAGCGTAAAATTGATCAGAAATAAAGTGTAGACATTGTTAATGTTGTAAATTACTATTGTAGCTGGAAAAGTCTGATTTTTAATGGAATATCTACATACTGTAGGTGTACAGAGGCCCACTATCAGCAACCATCACTCCCGGCTAATTGATCATTAGAAAACCCTTTTGCAATTATGCTAGCACAGCTGAAAACTGTTGTTCTGATTAAAGAAGCAATAACACAGGCCTTCTTTAGACTAGTTGAGTATCTGGAGCATCAGCATTTGGGGGTTCGATCACGAGTCCTCAAATGGCAGCTTCATTAAATAGTGCCCGCATAACCCCAGTCTCAATGTCAACAGTGAAGAGGCGACTCTGAGATGCAGAGTTCCTCTGTCCAGTGTCTGTGTTCTTTTGCCCATCTTAATCTTTTCTTGTTATTAGACAGTCTGAGATATGTATTTTTCTTTGCAACTCTGTCTAGAAGTTCAGCATCCCGGAGTCACCTCTTCAAAACAAATCAAAGTTTATTTGTCACGTGTGCCGAATACAACAGGTGTAGACCTTACAGTGAAATGCTTACTTACAGGCTCTAACAAATGGTGCAGGGGAAAAAAGGTATGTGTGTGTGTGTGTGTGTGTGTGTAGGTAAGTAAAGAAATAAAACAGTAAAAAGACATTTGAAAAAAGAGTAACAAGGCTATATACAGACACCTGTTTGTCAGGCTTATTGAGGTAGTATGTACATGTAGGTATCGTTAAAGTGACTATGCATATATGATGAACAGAGAGTAGCAGAAGCGTAAAAAGAGGGGTTGGCGGGTGGTGGGACACAATGCAGATAGCCCGGTTAGCCAATGGGCGGGAGCACTGGTTGGTCGGGCCAATTGAGGTAGTATGTACATGAATGTATAGTTATAGTGACTATGCATATAAGATAAACAGAGAGTAGCAGCAGCGTAAAAGAGGGGTTGGGAAGGGAGGGGGTACACAATGCAAATAGTCTGGGTATAGTAGTTCAGTCCTGGTATAATAGTTCAGGAGTCTTATGGCTTGAGGGTAAAAACTGTTGAGAAGCCTTTTTGTCCTAGACTTGGCACTCCGGTACCGCTTGCCATGCGGTAGTAGAAACAAAAGTCTATGACTGGGGTGGCTGGGGTCTTTGACAATTTTTAGGGCCTTCCTCTGACACCGCCTGGTGTAGAGGCCCTGGATGGCAGGCAGCTTTGCCCCAGTGATGTACTGGGCCGAACGCACTACCCTCTGAAGTGCCTTGCGGTCGGAGGCCGAGCAATTGCCGTACAAGGCAGTGATGCAACCGGCCAGGATGCTCTCGATGTTGCAGCTGTAGAACCTTTTGAGGATCTCAGGACCCATGCCAAATCTTTTTAGTTTCCTGAGGGGGAATAGGCTTTGTCGTGCCCTCTTCACGACTGTCTTGGTGTGTTTGGACCGATCTAGTTTGTTGTTGATGTGGACACCAAGGAATTTGAAGACTGGTGTTTTGCAGGTACTATTCAATGAAGCTGCCAGTTGAAGACTTGTGAGGAGTCTGTTTCTCAAACTAGACACTCTAATGTACTTGTCCTCTTGCTCAGTTGTGCACCGGGGCCTCCCACTCCTCTTTATATTCCGGTTAGAGCCCGTTTGCGCTGTTCTGTGAACGGAGTAGGACACAGTGTTGTACGAGATCTTCAGTTTCTTGGCAATTTCTCGCATGGAAAAGCCTTCATTTCTCAGAACAAGAATAGATTGACGAGTTTCAGAAGAAAGTTCTTTGTTTCTGGCCATTTTGAGCCTGTAATCGAACCCACAAATGCTGATGCTCCAGATACTCAACTAGTCTAAAGTTGGCCATTTAATTTCTAATGATCAATTAGCCTTTTAAAATAATTAACCTGGATTAGCTAACACAATCGAACCCACAAATGCTGATGCTCCAGATACTCAACTAGTCTAAAGTTGGCCATTTAATTTCTAATGATCAATTAGCCTTTTAAAATAATTAACCTGGATTAGCTAACACAGGAGTGGTTGCTGATAATGGGCCTCTGTACGCCGATGCAGATATTCCATTAAAAATCTGACGTTTCCAGCAACAATAGCCCTTTACAACATTAACAATGTCTCCACTGTATTTCTGATCAATTTGATGCTATTTTAATGGACAAAAAATGCTTTTCTTTCAAAAACAAGGACATTTCTAAGTGACCCCAAACTTTTGAACGGTAGTGTATATAGGGTCCCACAGTTGACAGTGCATGTCTGAGCAAAAACCAAGCCATGAGGTCGAAGGAATTGTCCGTAGAACTCAGAGACAGGATTGTGTCGAGGCACAGATCTGGGGAAGGGTACCAATACATGTCTGCATCGTTGAAGGTCTCCAAGAACACAGTGGCTTCCATAATTCTTAAATGGAAGAAGTTTGGAAACACCAAGACTCTTCCTAGAGCTGGCTGCCCGGCCAAACTGAGCAATCGGGGGAGAAGGGCCTTGGTCAGGGAGGTGAACAAGAACCTGATGGTCAATCTGACAGAGCTCCAGAGTTCCTCTGTGGAGATGGGAGAATTTTCCAGAAGGACAAGCATCTCTGCAGAACTCCACCAATCAGGCCTTTATGGTGGAGTGGCCAGACAGAAGCCACTCCCCACTAAAAGGCACATGACAGACCACTTGAAGTTTGCTAAAAGGCACATAAAGACTCTCAGACCCTGAGAAACAAGATTTTCTGGTCAGATGAAATCAAGATTGAACTCTTTGGCCTGACACCATTTCTACAGGGAAGCATCGTGCTGTAGGGATGTTTTTCAGCGGCAGGGACTGGCAGACTAGTCATGATCAAGGGAAAGATGAAAGGAGCATAGAGAGATCCTTGATGAAATCCTGCTCCAGAGCGCTCAGGACCTCAGACCTGGGCGAAGCTTCACCTTCCAACAGGACAGCCACCCTAAGCACACTGCCAGGACAACACAGGAGTGGCTTCGGAAAAAGTCTCTGAATGTCTTTGAGTGGCCCAGTCGGAGCACGGACTCGAAGCCAATCAAACATCTCTGGAGAGACCTGAAATTTGCTGTGCAGCAACGCTCCCCATCCAACCTGACAGAGCTTGAGAGGATCTGCAGAGAAGAATGCGAGAAACTCCCCAAATACAAGTGTGCAAAGCTTGTCACGTCATATCCAAGAAGACTCGAGGCTGTAATCGCTGCCAAAGGTGCTTCAACAAAGTACTGAGTAAAGGCCCTGAATGCTTATGCAACTGTGATATTTAAGTTCTTTATTTTTAATACATTTGCAGACATTTCTAAAAACCTGTTTTTGCTTTGCCATTATGGGTTATTGTGTGTAGATTGATGAGGGGGGGGGGGGGACAATTGAATCCATTTTAGAATAATGCTATAATGTAACAAAATGTGGAAAAGGTCAAGGTCAAGGGTCTGAATACTTTCCGAATGCACTGTAAACAGACACGCAAACACACATGCAGCATAAACATACACGCACTTAGTCAAGAGATGTAGGGCACCCATTTTGATCTGAATTCCATGGAACACACTGTTTCCACTATACTTCTACTGTATACAACATTGCGTTTCAACCATATACAAATTGATCTAATGACATCAATGAGCATCCAGCCCTACAGGAAAGGAACAAACACATTCATATAATCTGATGTCAGGTAAACATGCTCAGCTTAAGTGTACACTCTCTGTAGGAGAGTTGACACTGATCCCTCACCTCTCGCACCCTCTCCATTGCTCTTTCTGTCTCCAGATGAGGAGATGGGCCAGTGTAAATCGAGAGCGAAATTGATTGAAATGGGAAAAGACGAGATCGAAAGAGACATGGAGAGAGTGTTTGAGAGAGAGACAGAGAGTGTACAGTTGAAGTCGGAAGTTCTCTCCCTATCCTAGCATCACTAACACAGAGCCAAGACACTTTGCCTGAGCTCGCCTGATGCAAGGGGATCAAACAGAATAGTCCCAGAAGTGCAAAAACAGTCAATCTGGCAATCCATGCAGGCCTAATCAAAACTGTAAAGAAAATGTACACTATTTGGACCCAGGTCTGTTAGAGAACAAGGGGCAGCTGCAGTAGGCCAGGGGAAGCAGAGAGCTAGAGAAGATGGACATGCAATAATAATCATTTGTATGAAGGTGAAGGAAGCCCACTGAGGTCACGACCCCATGTGAACTTACACATCAACATTGGGATAGAGTCTGTTGTCTCCAGGGATTCTATTGGTGTGTAGCAGTACCCAGGGCCAGTGTTGGGGGGTGGGAGGAAGGGGGCTACAGACTAGGGGGGCTAGAGAGTGGATTCATTGGTACAAGAGTGGAATCCAGAGACAGGGGATACATTGTGAGAGGGAGGTGGGAGGTTAGGAGGGACGTGAGGGGGGACTGGAGGAGACAGTGTTTTTCAGTGCTATGGCTAGGGAAGAGGGGGGTTGTTGAGGTGTAAGGGTTGTGTAGATCCCCTGGATGATAGCTGATGTAATTTAAACCACCCCTTACAGAGACCAAAGCTGATGGGGAGGGAAGAACGTGAGGTCAAGTTTGTCCTCCTGGAGGCTTGGGATGGTAAGGGGTCAGAGGTTACATAGTGTCAAGTGGAAGAGAGGGGATGTCTGAGGGAGGGGAAAGGGGAAAAAGGGAGGAGAGTAAATGACAGCCATTTACCATGATCATCAGTTAATGAAGAGAGGGGTTTCTTCTCTCCTTTCTCCTCTTTCTACCAACTCTCTATTTCTCTCCCTCTCTTTGAAATTGTAGTCCATGACAACAGCTATTTCTATGATCAAACTCTAACCTCCACACACATAAACACATACCCGAATACACACACTGGTTAATTCCCTCTCTCACTCTGATATGTGACTGCCAAATGGCATGTGTCTAACTGTTCTCTGTTTTCCCCATTTTGAGCTAGTTTATTGACCAGACAGGAGCAGCAATGGTGGGAAAAGGAGAAGAAAACACAAACGCAGGTACTTTAATTAAGAGTAGGTACCGGGGCTTTGTAGGTACCGGGGCTACCTTTCTAAGGTAGTCACATCCCAAAGAAAAGCCTCTGTGAAACAGACCCATGAATGGTCCAAAACAATGGATCCCCATTAAGCAAAATTCAATTGAAAATACATGTTATATTTTCCCAAAGCATTTTAGGTGATCAATGAAAGGTGAAAATACTGTACATAATTTTGGGTTGTTGAAAAGACGTCTTTTCCGGACATCGAAAAAATACACGCATTTTCCCTGACGTTGAAAATGAGGTGCATTTTAGGTGCCGAATGAAAGGTGAAAAGATCACTTGTTTTCCAGACGTTGAAAATACATTGTGTATTGACGTTGAAAATAAAAAAATTTCGCTATAATAATATTTTAGCCTCTTAATAATATAAGAAAGAGAAGCCAAGTCAACATCCCAACAGATGATGCATTATTGCTCCCACCTGTCACATGCACTTTTTTTCACACGCTTAATAAGTCACCACAATGATGACCAAAAAAAGGGCAACGTAGAGTATAAACAGACCACCAACAGACCACTTGCCAGAACATTCTCAGTAAGTTTTTTCTTTTTGTTGCTGCGTCTGTGATAAGTAGTTGTTTATCTCCCTTAGTTGAATGCACTGACTGTAAGTCACTCTTGATAACTGTGTCTGCTGATTGTTTTTCCACTTCCATTTTTGGTCAAACGCTTGCAAAGCAAGCTGGGTATTATTTTAATGAGCTCTGCCTCCAGACAAGTACAAATGTAGCCTTTTCTGAATACTGTTTTTGGTGGGACTAATAAAACAGAACAATAAAAAACGAGAACAGCTCAAGGACAGAGCTACAGTACATACATTTCAAATAAATAATGGGAGAACTGATTTTGCAGTTTGCTTGTGTAATTTGAGATGGAAGGGACACCATGTAAACATGGCTCAATACTCAATATACAATACTGTGCGTTGCCTTAAATTTGTTTTGAATGTGGGGATTGTGAAGAGACTCCTGGTGGCATGTCTGGTTGGGTACGTATGTGTATCTGTCAGAGCTGTATGTTATTTGGTTATACAGACAATGTGGCATTTTCATCATAGCTATATTTCTCATAAAAACAAGAAGTGATGCAGTCACTCTTTCTTCCACTTTAAGCCAAGTGAGACTGGCAGGCATCTTGTTGATATTAACACTCTGTTTACAGTGAAGGACAAGATGTGCTGCTCTGTTCTGTGGCAGCTGCAGCTTTCCTTGGTCCTTTTTCGCAGCACCTGACCATATAACCATGCAATAGTCAAGATGTGTTAAAACCAGAGTCTGCAGGACTTGTTTGGTTGAATGTGGGGTCAAAAATGCAGAGCATCTCTTTATAACACACAGACCACTCCCCATCTTCACAACAATATAATCAATATGCCTTGACCGTGACAGTTCAGAATCTAATGTAACATTAATAAGTTTAGTCTCCTCTTCATTCATAATCAGATTCACTTGAGGTCTAGATCTTAGAGAATGATTTGTACCATATACAATGCTTTTAGTTTTAGATTAAGGATTATTCCTACCCATCCATTCTTAAACTGACTGCAACTCCTTAGTTTAGGGTTGCAGTGATTTCACTAGCTGTGGGTGCTGACATGTATAATGTTGAATCATTTGCATACATAGACACACAGGCTTAGTTTAAGGCTAGTGGTAGATCATAAGTAAAAATAGAGAATAGTAAAGGGCCAAGACCGCTCCCTTGTGGAATACCACTATTCATGTACAACATCAGAGAATCTACCATCAGTGTTCTCTTAGATAGCTAGCTCTCTATCCGTGGCAGATCATGGAAAGCCATAACACGTTTGTTTTTTCAATAACAAATGATGGTCAAAAATGTCAAAGGCTGCACTGAAATCAAACAATACAGCTTGTACAATCATTATTTTACCATTTCTTTCAGCCACACATCTGTCATTTGTGTCAGTGCAGTACATGTTGAGTTCCCATCCTATAAGCGTTCTGAAAGTCAGTCGTTAAATTATTCGCAAAGAAATAGCATTGTATTTGGTCAAAGACCATTTTTGACAAAATTACTATGAACTGGCAGCAAGCTGATTGGCGTTTTACCATTCTTGGATAGCGGTATCACTTTGGCTCCCTCCAGGTCTGTGGACAAACACTTTTCTCCAGACTCAGATTAAAGATTTGGCAAATATGAGTGGGAACACTGTCTGCTACCATCCTCAGTAACTTTCCATCTAGGTTGTCAATACCAGGTGTCTTCTCAATGTTAACGGACAACAATAATTGTTACCACCACTCCAACACTAACTTCACAAAATTCAAAATTAGAATGCTTTCTTTAATTTGTATATCATTTATGCATGATGCCAGGGTTGAGGATGGCTGTTCACGATGGCCATGGTTGATGTGGATGGCTGTTCACAAATCTAAATGTGTATTTGAACCCAACAATGGTTGAATTCAAGACGTTTAAGCTGCCTATCAATCATTGTTTTTGAAACCAATGGATAGCCAGTGAAAAAGGAGATCTTGCAACAGCTGCATAGTGCGTATCCCAGCCTGTGGAATAAAAGTAAGGCTTTTATTTCTCAATCTAATTCATGATGATAAGACAAATAAATCCATAGGCCTAAATGGGTACATGCTCAAACTCGTACACTTTGATAGACTTAAAGGGGCAATCTGTAGTTGCTATATCCAAAGTTCCTGGTTCTGATCTGGTCCTGTGAGAGGAATATGTGTAGAGGGAGGAAGGAGAAGAGAGATGGTGAAGGATGGTGGGGGGTGGGTGGAGAGTATGTCCATCAGCCTGGGCTGGAGGAGGAGCTATGCGGCGGCAAGGCTGGATGCTGAGGCATCTAGGAGGGGGAGCCAATTTCTAGGGTGGAGGGATCAGGGGTGGTAAAACGTGTGTGTGTGGGGGGGTATGGGGAAAGGTTTAGGAGGGGGAGATTGTTCCTCTGAGGTGTAGAGGACATGGGAGCCTACGTGCTGGCTTTGGAGTTCTGATTCAGTTTTTTTATTGTCTGGTCTTTTGCCGTTGTGTTGTTGTGTCTTCCTTTTAATTTGTTTGTCTGTCGTCTAGATTTTGTGTGTTCTGGGCATTGTGGTTCTTCTTGACTGCCAGAGGAGTAGGGGAATTTTGAGAGGGGAGGGGAGGTTTCTTTTGGCGGGTGGGCTTGGGAACCAGCTCCTCTCGGGCCCAGGGTTTGAGGGAGGTGGAGGTGGCCAGGAAGGGGATGGTGGTGGATGCACCGGCAGGGTTGAGTGTCGTTTCTGGGGCGTCTTGGGTGGTGAAAGGGGTGGGGCCCATTTCTGTGGCGTCTTTGGTGATGGGTTGGGCAGGGGCATGTGGAAAAGTCTGGGTCTGGTTCTGGGTCTTCGTTGTTGTTGTCTGGTGGAGCGGGTGGGGACAATTTCTGGGACATCTTTGGTGGTGGGTTAGGCGGCGCATGTGGAAAGGTCTGGTTCTGGGTCTTCATGTTGTTGTCTTGTGGAAGTGGTGGGGGGTTAAAATTTGGTTTAGTGGGGTTGGTGGCATAGGCACTTGCCCTGCCGCCGTAAGAATTGAGGCAGGTTTTAAAGAAGTGGCCCTCTTTCCCTCACAGGTTGCTGGGTTTTGTGGAAGTAGGGTCGAGGTAGGCAGGTCCGCTTTACAGATTATGCAGATTATGGCTGTGCAGGCTGTGGTCAGATAGCAGTGTTTTGGAGGTGTAACTGCATTACAGATGTCAAATCCGTGAGTGTGTGATAACATGCGTCTTGGTGAGAGGTGTAGGAGTCAGGCGCAGGAGAGCAGGGATGTCTGAGAAGCGTGTTTTAATAATATAGTCCACCAATACAAACGGCACAGAAAAAAATCCCAAAACTACGCTCTCGAATACTCGTGCAAACACACGGAGGAACAAACACAGTTCCGACACTTTACATACACGTGCGTAATAGCGAAAAAACAACAAACATCAAATACACTCGAGCGCAATACACACAAGTCTAATCCTGCACGAATTACGGCAGGTAACAGGTGCCCTATATACCAACAGAAATTGAAAAGCAATTGAAAACCAGGTGTGAAAAGGAACACAGACAAAACAACCAGAAAAAGAAAAAGGGATCGGTAGCGGCTAGTAGACCGGCGACGCCGAGCGCCGAGCGCCGCCCGAACAGGGAGAGGAGTTACCTTCGGTAGAAGTCGTGACAGTACCCCCCCCCCTGACGCGCGGCTCCCGCAGCGCGACGACGCCGGCCTCGAGGACGACCCGGAGGACGAGGCGCAGGGCGATCCGGATGGAGGCGGTGAAACTCCCTTAGCATAGGTAGATCCAGTACGTCCTCCACCGGCACCCAGCATCTCTCCTCCGGACCGTACCCCTCCCAGTCCACGAGGTACTGAAGACCCCCCACCCGACGCCTCGAGTCCAGTATGGACCGAACTGCATACGCCGGCGCCCCCCCGATGTTCAGGGGGGGCGGAGGGACCTCCCGCACCTCATCTTCTTGAAGCGGACCAGCCACCACCGGCCTGAGGAGAGACACATGAAACGAGGGGTTAATACGGTAATACGGGGGGAGCTGTAACCTATAACACACCCCGTTTATTCTCCTCAGGACTTTGAATGGCCCCACAAACCGCGGACCCAGCTTCCGGCAGGGCAGGTGGAGGGGCAGGTTTCGGGTCGAGAGCCAGACCCGGTCCCCCGGTGTGTACACCGGGGCCTCGCTGCGATGGCGGTCGGCACTGGCCTTCTGCCGCCCTTCGGCCCGTTTAAGGTACCCGTGGGCGGCCTCCCAGGTTTCCCTTGAGCGTTTCACCCAATCGTCCACCGCAGGAGCCTCGGTCTGGCTCTGATGCCATGGTACCAGGACCGGCTGATAGCCAAACACACATTGGAAGGGTGACAGGTTCGTAGAGGAGTGGGGGAGTGAGTTCTGGGCCATCTCCGCCCAGGGGATGTACTTCGCCCACTCCCCTGGCCGGTCCTGGCAATACGACCGCAGAAACCTACCCACATCCTGGTTCACTCTTTCCACCTGCCCATTACTCTCGGGGTGAAACCCAGAGGTCAGGCTGACCGAGACCCCCAAACGTTCCATGAACGCCTTCCACACCCTGGACGTGAACTGGGGACCCCGATCAGAAACAATATCCTCAGGCACCCCGTAGTGCCGGAAGACGTGAGTAAACAGGGCCTCCGCCGTCTGTAGGGCCGTAGGGAGACCGGGCAAAGGGAGGAGACGACAGGACTTAGAAAACCGATCCACAACGACCAGGATCGTGGTGTTGCCCTGTGACGGTGGCAGATCGGTCAAGAAGTCAACCGACAGGTGTGACCAAGGCCGCTGTGGAACGGGAAGGGGTTGTAACTTCCCTCTGGGCAGGTGCCTAGGAGCCTTGCACTGAGCGCACACTGAGCAGGAGGACACATAAACCCTCACGTCCTTGGCTAAAGTGGGCCACCAGTACTTCCCACTAAGACATCGCACCGTCCTCCCAATCCCCGGGTGACCAGAGGAGGGGGATGTGTGAGCCCACCAAATTAACCTGTCTCTAACCTCCAGCGGAACATACACCCGTCCCGCTGGACACTGTGGAGGAGTGGGCTCAACACGCGATGCTCGCTCAATGTCTGCGTCCACCTCCCACCTTACAGGTGCCACTAGACAAGAAGCCGGGAGGATGGGCGCAGGGTCAATGGCCCGCTCCTCTGTATCATATAGTCGGGACAGTGCGTCTGCCTTAGTGTTCTGGGAGCCTGGTCTATAGGAGATGGTAAACCTAAATCGGGTGAAAAACATGGCCCACCTTGCCTGACGAGGGTTCAGTCTCCTCGCTGCCCGAATGTACTCTAGATTACGGTGGTCAGTCCAGATGAGGAAAGGGTGCTGGGCCCCCTCAAGGCAATGTCTCCACACCTTCAGGGCTCTGACAACAGCTAGCAGCTCCCGATCCCCCACGTCATAGTTCCGCTCCGCCGGGCTGAGCTTCCGAGAAAAGAAAGCACAGGGGCGGAGCTTCGGTGGCGCACCCGAGCGCTGGGAGAGCACGGCTCCAACCCCAGCCTCGGATGCGTCCACCTCCACTATAAATGCCAAAGAGGGGTCCGGATGCGCTAGCACGGGAGCAGAGGTAAAAAGAGCCTTCAGGCGACCAAAAGCCCTGTCCGCCTCAGCCGACCACCCCAGACGCGTCGGCCCCCCCTTCAGCAGTGACGTAATGGGCGCTGCCACCTGCCCAAAACCCCGGATAAACCTCCGGTAGTAGTTGGCAAACCCTAAGAACCGCTGCACCTCCTTTACCGTGGTTGGAGTCGGCCAATTACTCACGGCTGCAATGCGGTCATCCTCCATCACCAACCCCGATGTGGAAATGCGATATCCAAGGAAGGAGACGGCCTGTTGGAAGAACGAGCATTTCTCAGCCTTGACGTACAGGTCATGCTCCAACAGTCGCCCAAGTACCCTGCGCACCAGAGACACATGCGCGGCCCGTGTAGCGGAATAGACCAGAATATCATCGATGTAAACCACCACACCCTGACCGTGCAGATCCCTGAGAATCTCATCCACAAAAGATTGGAAGACTGCTGGAGCATTCTTCAACCCGTACGGCATGACGAGGTACTCATAACGGCCGGATGTGGTACTAAACGCTGTCTTCCACTCATCTCCCTTCCGGATACGCACCAAGTTATATGCACTCCTGAGATCCAGTTTTGTGAAAAACCGTGCTCCGTGAAATGACTCAATCGCCGTGGCAATGAGAGGTAGCGGGTAACTATACCCCACCGTGATGGAATTTAGACCTCTATAGTCAATGCACGGACGCAGACCACCCTCCTTCTTCTTCACAAAAAAGAAACTCGAGGAGGCAGGTGAGATGGAGGGCTGAATGAACCCCTGCCCCAGAGATTCCGATATGTATGTCTCCATAGCCACCGTCTCCTCCTGTGACAGGGGATACACGTGACTCCTGGGAAGTGCAGCGCCTACCAGGAGATTTATCGCACAATCCCCTCGTCGATGAGGTGGTAATTGGGTCGCCTTCTTTTTACAGAAGGCGATAGCCAAATCGGCATATTCTGAGGGAATGTGCACGGTGGAGACTTGGTCTGGACTCTCCACCGTTGTAGCACCGATGGAAACTCCTACACACCTGCCTGAGCACTCCTCCGACCACCCCTGTAGAGCCCTCTGTTGCCACGAAATCCTGGGGTTGTGACGGGCCAACCAGGGGATCCCCAACACCACTGGAAACGCAGGAGAATCAATGAGGAAGAGCCTAATTCTCTCCTCATGACCCTCCTGCGTAACCATACCCAGTGGAGCCGTGGCCTCCCTGACTAGCCCTGACCCTAATGGTCGGCTATCTAAGGCGTGCACTGGGAAGGGTTTGTCCAGCTGAACAAGGGGAATCCCTAACCTGTTCGCTAAACCGCGGTCAATAAAATTCCCCGCCGCGCCTGAATCTACTAGCGCCTTATGCCGGGACAGAGCAGAAAATTCAGGAAAAACAATCCATACATACATGTGACCAACAGGGGGCTCTGGGTGAGCCTGGTGCCGACTCACCTGAGGTGTCCGGGCAGTGCTCGGCCTGGCGTCTCGACTCCCGGGGGGACCCCCCCAGCACCGGTCAGCAGTGTGCCCTCTGCGACCACAGCTGGCACAGGAAAGGCCCCCTCCTCCGGTCGCCCTTGCTGAAGCACCTCCTAGCTCCATGGGTGTTGGAGTGGTGGAGCTGGGAGATGGAACTGACAGAGCCCGATCTGGACGTCCGCGGGTCGCCAGCAAGTTGTCCAACCGAATGGACATGTCGATCAATTGGTCCAAGGACAAGGTAGTGTCTCTACAGGCCAGCTCCCTACGGACGTCCTCACGCAAACTACACCTATAGTGATCGATCAAGGCCCTGTCGTTCCATCCCGCGCCAGCGGCCAAGGTCCGGAACTCTAGAGCAAAGTCCTGAGCACTCCTCCTCTCCTGCCTCAGATGGAACAGCCGTTCACCCGCCGCTCGACCCTCAGGTGGGTGATCAAACACGGCCCGAAAGCGGCGGGTGAACTCTGGGTAGTGGTCCCTCGCCGAATCAGGATCGTTCCCATACCGCGTTGGCCCACTCCAGGGCTTTACCTGCGAGGCAGGAGACGAGGGCGTTCACGCTCTCACCCCCCGAAGGAGCCGGATGAACAGTCGCCAGGTATAGGTCCATCTGGAGTAAGAAGCCCTGGCACCCGGCCGCCGTCCCATCATACTCCCTCGGGAGCTCGAGTCGAATTCCACTGTGCTCAGGCAATGAAGGAGAGGGTAGTGGTGCAGGTTGGGGTGTAGCTGATAACGGTGTGGGAAGGCCACCTCTCTCCCATCTCTCCATCGTCGCCATCACCTGATCCATGGCGGTCCCCAGACGGTGTAACACTGCCGTGTGGTGTTGAACTCGCTCCTCCACGGACCCTGGAAGTGCGTCCGCTCCTGCTGACTCCATAATTATATTGTTGCAGGATTCTGTGATAACATGCGTCTTGGTGAGAGGTGTAGGAGTCAGGCGCAGGAGAGCAGGGATGTCTGAGAAGCGTGTTTTAATAATATAGTCCACCAATACAAACGGCACAGAAAAAAATCCCAAAACTACGCTCTCGAATACTCGTGCAAACACACGGAGGAACAAACACAGTTCCGACACTTTACATACACGTGCGTAATAGCGAGAAAACAACAAACATCAAATACACTCGAGCGCAATACACACAAGTCTAATCCTGCACGAATTACGGCAGGTAACAGGTGCCCTATATACCAACAGAAATCAAAGCAATTGAAAACCAGGTGTGAAAAGGAACACAGACAAAACAACCAGAAAAAGAAAAAGGGATCGGTAGCGGCTAGTAGACCGGCGACGCCGAGCGCCGAGCGCCGCCCGAACAGGGAGAGGAGTTACCTTCGGTAGAAGTCGTGACAGAGTGGCTGCTCGTGTGGTCATTGTCACGAAGCCACAACCATCCTACTCGCGTTCAAAGTTCAGAACATGAAAGTGTAGAGTATATAGAAATAATGACATTCAAATGTTTAATCATTAAAGAAAATAATGAAGATTTCTATGAGCCTTACTGATGTGTAGATTACATATCACATTCCAGTGTTCCAACTTGTAAACAAGGCTGCAAGGGATTTCTCAGTGCAGGCAATGGCAATTTCCACTTCAGGTATAATGCCAGGATATGATTGTGGATTTGACAGCTCGACCGCGCAAAAACAATTTATGTGGGTGCCATCTAGCGCAGATCTGATAGAATCTAGCCCTAAGTGTGCATAAATGCTCTCTGGATTTGAACTTGAACTTGCAACTTGGGGTCTGGAGTGCATTAATGTCTCAGAAGTTCCACCAGATGGTTATTTGTTACCAAGAACATATATCCATATACTCTTAAAAATAAGAGTACGGTTACGATATAGCGTTGTTCCCTTCAGAGGTACACATAGGAACATGGAACTTGTCTGTACCTTTTAGGGTACATGTGTGGATAATCTAGTATAATGGTAAATTTTTCTACCCAATATATTACATATAGAGCTGTGTTCGTAACCATGCAGGTGGTGGGAATTTAACAGTTGTGAAGTTTTAAATACCAGTTGGATGCAATCACGTGATTTGACATTTTTGGGAAACTCCAATGGCCAACAAGATGCATCAACCATAAACTAAGAGTACAGCAAAGCATCCCCAAATCATCACACTACCGCCACCATGCTTGACCATTGGTATAAGGTTCTTACTGTAGAATACAGAGTTTGGTTTTTGGCAGGAATAATGGGACCCATGTCGCCCAAAAGGTTATATTTTTGAATCATCTGCCTATAGAATATTCTTCGAAGTGGTTTTTGGCAAACTTCTGTCATGGAAAGATAATATTTTTTATTATCTACATTTCTAACAGCTTAATATCCAAATTTCAATCAGTTTAATACTTTCCACACTCAACTTTCACATCCACTTCGTGCTATTACTTGACTTAAGACTAATGGTATCAGTTTTATTATTAAAAATATATATTTTTTTATACAAATTCATTTAAATTGACTTACTGAAATCAGTTGTCATGTTTGCGGATGATGTGTCTCCTCCTGGGCAGCTCAGAGTAAGGGTCTGGGCAGGTCCTTCTCCTCTTTTGGTCAGACAGGAATTTCCCTCGCGCTATTATAAAATGCACCACTGGTTTTCCTCGCAGACCCCCACTGGAAAGCTCCGCAGGCAGAATCAATCATCCAATTTGTGACGCCAAATTGTCATGGAAATTCTACACAGGGACACTCAAAGTCAATCTAAAATTAATCATTGTTTATTAACATTTAACTGGAGAGGTTCCAACAATCTGTCAGGAGCTCTCCCGGGGCAGTCCGGTTAGTTCTCTTATATACTGCAGTTATAGGATTTAGCTTATTCATCATTCATAATTAATTCATCATTAACATTTGCTTCATGCATTTGACAGACCAATACCTCACAAGGCTTCTTCTCTCTAAGCGGAGACCTTGAAACTGAGATATCTTTCATTCTCAAATCAAGGGTCTTGGCGTACTGGTAAATTGCAGATGCTATTAGTGAGGATAGTGAGGATTCGTTCAATCAGTCACCAACATGAAAATGGCTTAAAAGCAACAAATGTGTAGTTTTGGACTGGCCTAATCCCAATTGAGATGTTGTGGCAGGACTTGAAATGAGCAGTTCATGCTTGAAAACCCCAAAATGAGTTACAGCAGTTCTGCATGGAAGAGTGGGCCAAAACATCTCCACAGCGACGTGAGAGACTGATAAACAAATACAGGAAGCACTGCAGCTAAAGGTGGCACAACCAGCTTTTGAGTGTGAAGGGGCAATAACTTTTTCACACAGGGGCATAGGGTGTTGCATAACATTGTTTGTGAAATATATATATATGTCATTGTTGTGTTATTTGTTCACTCAGGTTCCCTTTATCTAATATTAGCTTTTGGTTGAAGGCCTGATAACATTCAGTATAAAAAATTTGCAAAAGTAGAGAAAACTGTCCTCCCGAATGGCACAGTGGTCTAAGGCATTGCAGTGCTAGCTGTGCCACAAAAAATTCTGGGTTTGAGTCCAGGCTATGTCACGCTGACATGGTGTTTCCTCCGACATATTGGTGCGGCTGGCTTCCGGGTTAAGTGGGCATTGTGTCAAGAAGCAGTGTGGCTTGGTTAAGTTGTGTTTCGGAGGACACACAGCTCTTGACCTTTGTCTCGCCCGAGTCCATACGGGAGTTGCAGTGATGAAACAAGACTGTAACTACCAATTGGATACCATGAAAATGGGATAAAGATAAAACTAAATAACTACTTTCTCACAGCACTGTACTTTCATTCATTTTTTTAAACGGGTACAGTAATCTACTCATCACTTACAATATCTACAGACTAGTCTTGTGAGGGTTCATAGTTTGTGGGCCAAAACGTTCGGACCATACAGACATTTCCGTGAGAAGACGGATTTTCAGGATGTCCCATGGTCTGACAAACACAGCTATAGCTCTGCCACTTTCATCGCAGATGGGCGACGTTGGCGGATGCACTGGATTGAAACGCAGTCCAAGCAAAACAACAGAAACTGTATCTCTATCTTAAATTGATGGATTTTGATGGGGATTTTTTTTATAATGCTAATTGAATTCCCACTTGTTACAGGTGGGCTATTGTAAAATTCACAGTAGTTTACTGTAGTTAATCCATCACACTCACTGAGATGATGGTCTGGTAGGAAAGTGATTATTACAATTACATAGTTATCTAGAGACAAAATCTTATTGTTCTTTGGTATTAAATTCTGTTTTTTCTTTTGGAAAAGTTTTATTGTTGCATTTCTTTTAAAAACAGCACATATATATTTATACATTTTACACACAAAAACGTTATAAAAGCATAACAAACAGCATTTGAATATTACATTTACATTTGTTAAAAAGTACATGTTAAAAACAATAGAAACAACCATGAATAAAAGTACTTTTTCTTGTAAAACATCAAATCTGTAAAAGCCATTTAAAATGTGTACAATTGATTTTACAAAGTTAAAACAATTTTAAGATAGTGAAAATATGTTAAAAAGTCACTTTGTTAAAAAAGCTGTCTTCTGTCCTTTGCACAGGTAGGCGCCGCAGAGCTGTCAGGCCATGACCGCCGGGACCTTGGGTGTTGTGGGGGACCCCTCGCCTGGGGTCGAGGCCCCCTTTAATCCATACCACCCCAGGGTTTCCGTGGCTACCATGGTCACTGCCTGCGGGGTGGTCTCTACTCGTTTCGCTACCAGCAGGGTGTGGGAGGACCACAGTGCATCCTTCAGACACATGAGAGGGGGCCAAAGCTTGGTGAAGACCTTCGGTGGAATAGGCCTTCGACTCACGCCATACAGCATGAGCTGGGGCATTAGGTCTTCCCCTGCTGGCAGACATGAGGAGATCAGGGGGCCTGCTTCCTTCCACATGTCCCTGGAGGCTCTCCAATCCCAGAGCAAGTGACTCTCCGACTCATCTTGGCCGCAGCCTGGTCGGGGGAACGTGGGTGTCCTCGCCATGCCACGGGAGTGCATAACGGTCCTGACCAGGAGGATCCCATGGGCGACCATTCCAGGACAAGTCCCGGTGCTGGTCCAGCAGAGCAGGATGGGCCACGTTGTGGGCTCACCTGGAGCAAGCCCACGCACTGGACACACTGGTTCCCGCTCCTGCACAAGAGAGAAAAGAGAGCGATGTTTAGTTAAAACCGTGACTGTCTCTTTCTCCAGTTTAAAATGTCTTAAAACCTTTTGGAGCTGGACGTAGTGTGTGGGGAGCAGGAAAGATACTTGGGCTCGCAGGTCAACTGGGGTCAGCCTCAGAGTCCTGAGGTAAGATCCCAGACAGAACCGTGTGAGGGCCTGGGTCTTGTTGTTGACCGGGGAGGTGGCAAGAGTGAGATGTAACACTGTGTATTGGCTGCCCAGGAACAAGTAGTGGTCAGGCAAGCCTTTCCCCCCCTTGGACCTGGGCCTCTTGACCACCTCCCTCTTCAGCCTCTCCCACTTGCTTAACCACAGGAATTGAAAGACCATCCATTCCAGCACTAAAATAGTTGTTCGCAGGGGGGTAAAAACAGAACCGATTAATAAAAGCACAGGTAAAAATCACAGCTTTAATGATTAAAACCTTGCCCTCAAAAGTCATCTGTCGAAGTCCCCAAAAACCCAATCTCTTTCTTACAGTCCCCAGGTTTCTAGATCTGTCCGTGCAGTAAAATCTGACAAGTAATCTAACAATTTAACTATTTTGTGTATGTCCATTACATGAAATCCAAATAAAAATCCATTTAAATTACAGGTTGTAATGCAACAAAATAGGAAAAACGCCAAGGGTGATGAATACCTTTGCAAGGCACTGTACATATCTCAACTAGAAGCCATGGATTACAGGCAACATCCGCACTGAGCTAAAGGCTAGAGCTGCTGCTTTCAAGGAGCAGGACATAGTCCGGACGCCAATAAGAAAACTTGCTACGCACGCCGACGAACCATCAAACAGGCTATACAGGACTAAGATCGAAGTCTACCATTTAAATTACAGGTTGTAATGCAACAAAATTGTAAAAATGCGATGGGGAATACTTTTGCACGGCACTGTATGGGGAAATTAATGGCAGTTTTGGATAAACACTGATTATAAGGTCTGTGGTAAGCACAAGCTTAGGATATCTATTGTGTTTTGTTGCTATGAGATCATCTTCATCAGCTAACGTTATGTTTTGTGTATTTTATCGAACTTACAGTGGGGAGAACAAGTATTTGATAAACTGCCGATTTTGCAGGTTATCCTACTTACAAAGCATGTAGAGGTCTGTAATTTGTATCATATCATCACTTCAACTGTGAGAGACGGAATCTAAAACAAAAATCCAGAAAATCACATTGTATGATTTTTAAGTAATTAATTTCCATTTTATTGCATGACATAAGTATTTGATTCATCAGAAAAGCAGAACTTTATATTTGGTACAGAAACCTTTGTTTGTAATTACAGAGATCATACGTTTCCTGTAGTTCTTGAACAGTTTTGCACACACTGCAGCAGGGATTTTGCCCCACTCCTCCATACAGACCTTCTCCAGATCCTTCAGGTTTTGGGGGTGTCGCTGGGCAATACGGATTTTCAGCTCCCTCCAAAAATGTTCTATTAGGTTCAGGTCTGGAGACTGGCTAGGCCACTCCAGGACCTTGAGATGCTTCTTACGGAGCAACTCCTTAGTTGCCCTGGCTGTGTGTTCAGGTCGTTGTCATGCTGGAAGACCCAGCCACGACCAATCTTCAATGCTCTTACTGAGGGAAGGAGGTTGTTGGCCAAGATCACGCGATACATGGCCCCATCCATCCTCCCCTCAATACGGTGCAGTCGTCCTGTTCCCTTTGCAGAAAAGCATCCCCAAAGAATTATGTTTCCACCTCCATGCTTCACGGTTGGGATGGTGTTCTTGGGGTTGTACTCATCCTTCTTCTTCCTTCAAACACGGTGAGTGGAGTTTAGACCAAAAAGCTCTATTTTTGTCTCATCAGACCACATGACCTTCTCCCATTCCTCCTTTGGATCATCCAGATGGTCATTGGCAAACTTCATACTTCATATCCATGACAGCGTAGTGTGATACTAATGGTTTTCTTTGAGACTGTGGTCCCAGCTCTCTTCAGGTTAATGACCAGGTCCTGCCGTGAAGTTCTGGGCTGATCCTTCACCTACCTCATGATCATTGATGCTCCACGAGGTTAGACCTTGCATGGAGCCCCAGACCAAGGGTGATTGACCGTCATCTTGAACTTCTTCCATTTTCTGTTTCAAATATTTTTTATTAAACACACACAAGAATGGTGTATATGTATACAAGACAGGTATACAATTCTTATCTAAACATAAAAGAGCATACAGGAACAACAAGACCCAGAGTTCTGGGTGCAAAACAAATAATACAAAACACAACATACAAAACAAGGACACGTAGAAAGAAAGAGGGAAGATGCCCCCCCCAACTGCTCGGGTGGCAGGGCCAGCACATGCTGCCCAAAGGTAGATTAAAATATTACAATTGAGAGTGCGTTAATAAGTACAAATTCACAGCGCCGACTCATCCAAGGAGGAGAGGAAAGGCTGCCAGATTTGATCAAATGTTGATCATTTATTGTTCAGAATATATCTAATTCTTTCTAAGTGTACAGTGTTTGCCAATTCACTGAGCCATAATTTGGTAGAGGGCGCTTCCCTCCTTTTCCGAAACAACAAGATTTGTTTTTTTGCCAAAATGAGACCGTACGAGATTAGTTGTTTTTGGGGGTTGGTTAATCTGATACTCCCAGGATTATCAGAAGTCTGGATCTATTGAAGTCTCCAAAACTTCAGAGAGGATCCCAAAAATTCCACACCAATAGCCATGCAAGCTAGAGCATAGGGCAAAGCAGTGGAGTAGTGTACCCTGCGCAGCCTGACATTTATCACATGTAGGGGATGTATCAGGAAATATCCTATGCAGTTTAGTTTTGGAATAGTGTAATCTGTGTAATACCTTGAATTGTATGAGACGATGTCTGGAATTAATGGAGCATGTGTTGATATACTCCAAGCTCTCTTCCCAGTCTGCCACTCTTCCCAGTCCCTAGTTCTTCCTCCCATTTGCCTTGATGGCATCTGTAGAAGGTGTGCTAACAGATTGAAAAGCATCATATAGACGCGATATCAGTTTATCTGAGGTGGGGCATATTTTTATGCATCTGTCAAATATGGAAGGTTTAGCATTCCCAAATGTTGGGAGGTGTTTTCTAACGTAGTCTCTAATTTGTAGGTATCTGAAAAGATTACTTCTGGGAAGATTATAAGTTTCCCTCAGCAACTCAAAGGAAGCAAAGGTCCCTTCTATGTATAAATCCCCTATGGTACTGATCCCCAACTCTCCCCATCGCTCAAAGGTGTTATCAAGGTTAGAAGGGGCAAAGGAGGGATTCCTGGCGACAGGGAGCATGAATGACATTGGTCTAAACTCAAAGTGGACTTTAATTTGCTTCCAGATTTGAACTGTGCTATGTATAATAGGATTGTTACAATAAAGTGACATCTACAGATTGACAGGCGACAAAATCACAGCGCCAATAGAGAAGGGGTGACACTCCTCACGCTCCATACTAAGCCAGCTGGATGCCGGAAGTGCGTCATCCAGCAGAAACGTAACAACGCGGAGGTTAGCGGCCCAGTAATAAAATATAACATTTGGGAGAGACAATCCTCCTTCCATCTTGGATTAACAGAGGTGTTTTTTACCTATCCTGTGTGTTTTATAATCCCAGATGAAAGGATTGATAATTGAGTCCAGTTGTTTATGAAAGGATTTAGGTATGAATACTGGGATGTTCTGATATACAGTGCCTTGCGAAAGTATTCGGCCCCCTTGAACTTTGCGACCTTTTGCCACATTTCAGGCTTCAAACATAAAGATATAAAACTGTATTTTTTTGTGAAGAATCAACAACAAGTGGGACACAATCATGAAGTGGAATGACATTTATTGGATATTTCAAACTTTTTTAACAAATCAAAAACTGGAAAATTGGGCGTGCACAAGACAGAACGGCACAAAACATCAACTTGCTAACCAGGTGTCTGCATCTGCCCCCTCCCAACCATCACCCCCAGTCCCCTGCAAGCAATAAATAAATGGTATGGTAGTAAGAATAATGTAAGGATTGTAAAATAAATAACGAAACAAAACAAAAGTGGGGGAATATAAGTATATCCATCCGAAGGTGTCAGTGATCAAGAGCAAGGCTGGGCGAAGATGGAGTTTGTAGAGTTTGGTCATGACATCTCTGTAGTCGGCGCGATGCTTTGCCACATCGGGCGCATAATCCTCATAGACACGGAATGGATGCCCTTTATGTGACAGGTTGCCCCTCATTCGAGCTTCACGCAGGATAAGATCCTTGGTCTTGAAACTGTGACAACAGATGATTACTGGGCGAGGACGTTGGCCCGGTCCAGGCACTGGGACAAGGGAGCGATGTGCACGGTCCAGCTGGGGATCCGAATCCAAAACATCCGATCCCATTGCACCCCTCTGCCAGACCAACAACGCAAAGGTTATTACGCCTGGATCGGCCCTCCAGGTCCACCACTTTCACAGAAAGCCTCTGCACACTATCCTGCAATGACGTGCATAGCTTCTCTAACTCCTCGATCCTACCAGCGTTGAATTCAGAAGCATTCTCAAGGTCCACAATACTCTGGCCATGCGAAGCGACCGTTCGAATGATGTTCTCGATTTTGGTGTCCAGTTCAGCTATAGTGGCCTTAAGATCCTCAGCTATAGCAACACGTAGCTCCCCCAAAGCCCGGGTAAGTTCTGTAAGTGTCACGTTGTTGCATGTGCCTCCCGCCATGTCTGTCTTGTTGTTTAGTGGGGAGTAGGCCTCCGCTGTGGATTTATTGTCCTTTGGTCGCTTATTACTCGGCATTTTCATGTAAAAAGTTACAATCTTGTATTAGAAAGAAACGTTTGTTGTAAAAAAGTGCCATAAAGTAGGTTAAATTAGATTATTTCGCAAAAAAGTTGCAGGAGCCTCTCACGCACAGCCGTTCACTCCAACATGCTAGCTCCGCCCCCTTCTTCCATTTTCTAATAATTGCGCCAACAGTTGTTGCCTTCTCACCAAGCTGCTTGCCTATTGTACTATAGCCCATCCCAGCCTTGTGCAGGTCTACAATTCTTTCCCTGATGTCCTTACACAGCTCCCTGGTCTTGGCCATTGTGGAGAGGTTGGAGTCTGTTTGATTGAGTGTGTGGACAGGTGTCTTTTATACAGGTAACGAGTTCAAACAGTTGCAGTTAATACAGGTAATGAGTGAAGAACAGGAGGGCTTCTTAATGAAAAAGTAACCAGTCTGTGATTACCGGAACTCTTACTGGTTGGTAGGTGATCAAATGCTTATGTCATGCAATAAAATGAAAATGAATTACTTAAAAATCATACAATGTGATTTTCTGGATTTTTGTTTTAGATTCCGTCTTTCACAGTTGAAGTGTACCTATGCGCCCAGCGACACCCCCGAAACCTGAAGGATCTGGAGAAGGTCTGTATGGAGGAGTGGGCCAAAATCACTGCTGCAGTGTGTGCATACCTGGTCAAGAACTACAGGAAACGTATGATCTCTGTAATTGCAAACAAAGGTTTCTGTACCAAATATAAAGTTCTGCTTTTCTGATGTATCAAATACTCATGTCATGCAATAAAATGCTAATCAATTACTTAAAAATCATACAATGTGATTTTCTGGATTTTTGTTTTAGATTCCGTCTCTCACAGATGAAGTGATGATATGATAAAAATGACAGACCTCTACATGCTTTGTAAGTAGGAAAACCTGCAAAATAGGCAGTGTATCAAATACTTGTTCTCCCCACTGGATGTAATCAAAAAAGCACATAAAAGCTTCATAATTCACAAAGTTCATGTTAACTGACTGATATTATCTCATAGACCAAAACGTGTTAGATCTCCTAAATCTACTATAACCTTAGCCCTTATTTTTGTTGTTTAATACAAAACCCTATTATTTCACCATTCATCTTCCCCACAGGAATGACTGAACAAAACAGAGGTAACAAATTTCCGTTTTTTGGGACTATAAGCTGGCGAGCTCTATGCCATACCTTCTTAACTGCCCATGGGAAGACTCATTAAGTTGTAATGATTTGAATGAAATATAAAACTTCAGTCTCACAAGCAACATTATGTTCATGAATGTAGTTATATAAGAAGAGTGTTATGGGTTTGATTATGATACTGCTATCTCTTATCTGATTTATGGTCCACTGAAGCAGCCTGGGATGGTGCTGCCAGAGAAAGTACAGTCTGCCATTTGACCTCTTGAGGAAGATCCAATCTGTTATCAAGTGGTTCTGTTTCTTCATCAGACAGTGGAGTCATCGGTGAGAGCAGCTCCATGGTCTCTTCATAGTGAGAGAGAGAGAAACACAACACCTAACACACACCCTTACCTGGGTCCTAAACTCATAGCAAGGCAGCCAAAGCATACTGTAGTGGTGCACCCCAGTAGTCTAGAGTGGCTTCCTCTATCTCCTTTCATTCATTTGGAGTGATCTGAACAGCAGATATGTGAAAGCACTTTCTTACTTGTTTTCACCTGTCCAGTTCTTTCAGATCAGAATGAGCAGAGAACAGAAAATATTGACATTGAGCCACTTCAGGCTATTGATGCACCCAAAACCTTGGGGGAGGTGCCATACTGTACTGTCCCTCGAATTTGAGGTTGGCTCCGTTGATGTCCATACAGGAGCGGAGACACTCCCTCATCACCATGCCGACTCACACACACTAAGCCGCCGTCCAGATGACTCTTCCGGCATGCAGCTCTGACAGGTGGAAGGACATCAGGGTCGTGTTCATTTGCCCATAACAAAACACTTATTGACGTTTCACGTAGGGAAATGTTTTCCATTTCTCAAATGAACACAACCCAGAGGCGGACAGGTCAGAAGGTAGTGTGAACAGCTCTGATCGTTTGACCTAATACTGTGATGTCGTGTTCAAATCAAATCAAATGTTATTGGTCACATACACATATTTTGCAGATGTTATTGCGGGTGTAGCGAAATGCTTGTCTTCCGAGCTCCAACAGTGCAGTAGTATCTCGCAAATCGCAACAATACACACAAATCTAAGAGTAAAAGAATGGAATTAAGAAATATATAAATATTAGGACGAGCAATGTCAGATTGGCATTGACTAAAATACAGTTGAATACAGTATATACATATGAAATGAGTAAAGCTGTATGTAAAGATTATTAAAGTGACTAGTGTTCCATTATTAAAGTGACCAGTGAGTCCATGTCTATGTACATACGGCAGCAGCCTTTAAGGTGCAGGGTTGAGTATCCGGCTAATGATGGCTATTTAACAGTCTGATGGCATTGAGATTTAAGCTATTTTTCAGTCTCTCGGGCCCAACTTTGATGCACCTGTACTGACCTCGCCTTCTGGATGAGGGTGGGGTGAAAAGGCCGTGGCTCGGGTAGCTGATGTTCTTGATGATCTTTTTGACCTTCCTGTGATATCAGGTGCTGTAGGTGTCCTGGAGGGCAGGCAATGAGCCCCCGGTAATACGTTAGGCAGATCGCACCACCCTCTGGAGAGCCCTGGTGTAGTTGCCATACCAGGCCATGATACAGCCTTACAGGAGGCTCTCAATTGTGCATCTGTAAACATTTGTGAGGGTCTTAGGGGCCAAGCCACATTTCTTATTCACCACACTGTCTGTGTGGGTGGACCATTTCAGATTGTCAGTGATATGTACACCGAGGAACTTGAATCTTTCACCTTGTCCACTGTGGTCCTGTCGATGTGGATAGGGGCATGCTCCCTCTGCTGTCTCCTGAAATCCATTATTGGGGGGTGATACCTGAGCGTAGCTCCAGAGAGGGTTGGCACTGGGGTTTGCCCACGCCTGGCACAGCAACTGTAGCACCTGGACACGCACGCACGCACGCACACACACACACACACACACACACAGAGTCAACAACATTGTCATAAGTACACATACACTGTATATCATTACAACACTAAAGACTTTTGTTGTACACTCACCTGTATAATTAGTGGCCTCTCCCTGTCCTGAGTGGTTAAATAAATTGGATTAGTTTAGAAATAAATGATATTTATTTTTGTGTAGAACAAATTAATCAACCAATCAATGCACATAAAGCAACAAATTCAGAGATTCTCGCCTCAATAGAGCATGCTTTGGAATATTATACACGGTTCTATGTAGAACCCTTCTTTCTTCCAAATAAATCATCTTTCCTTCCAAAGAATCATCAAAGAACCCTTTCTTCCAAAAACCCTGGAACCCTTTTTTTCTAAGAGTGTAGCTAATACAAATGGTGCAGTAATCAAATGTATCAAGGCAGAAACAGTTTGTGCTGGCGCACCACTCTTACAAGGGCCTTTACAAGCAAACACTTTCTGGCGAAGATATCAGGATAGCTACAGGATAGCTACAGGATAGCTACAGGATAGCTACAGGATAGCTACAGGATAGCTACAGGATAGCTACAGGATAGCTACAGGATAGCTACAGGATAGCTACAGGAAAGCTACAGGAAAGCTACAGCTTTCCGCCTTGCTAACTAGGTAGCATCTGACTGCAGGTAATCTTACTCAGAGTTAGCTGCTAGAGAAAAAAATGTGTTTGCTAACGTTAGCTAGCTAAATACATAACTAATGTTAGCTAGCTACATGCACACATACACTAATGATTAGCTAACCACCAAATCAAATCAAATCAAATCAAATTGCATTTGTGTAGACCATACAGTGAAATGCTTACTTACAAGCCCTTAACCAACAATGCAATTTTAAGAAAAAATAAGTGTCAAGTAAAAAATAGATAAGTAAAAAAAATATATATATATATATTAAGAAGTAAAAGTAACAAATAATTAGAGACCAGCAGTAAAATCCCAACAGTGAGGCTATATACAGGGGATACCGGTACAGAGCCAATGTTTGGAGACATCGGTTAGTTGAGGTAATATGTACGTGTAGGTAGAGTTAAAGTTACTATGCATAGATAATAAACAAAGAGTAGCAGCAGCGTAAAAGAGGGCGGGGGGGGGCAATGCTAATAGTCTGGGTAGCTATTTGATTAGCTGTTCTGGAGTCTTATGGCTTGGGGGTAGAGGCTGTTAAGAAGTCTTTTGGACCTAGACTTGGTGCTCCTGTACCGCTTGTCGTGCGGCAGCGTATAGAACAGTCAATGACTAGGGTGTCTGGAGTCTTTGACAATTTTTAGGGTCTTCCTCTGACACCCCTTGGTATAGAGGTCCTGGATGGCAGAAAGCTTGGCCCCAGTGTTGTACTGGACCGTACACACCACCCTCTGTAGTGCCTTGCGGTCGGAGGCCGAGCAGTTGCCATATCAGGCAGTGATGCAACCATGCTCTTGATGGTGCAGCTGTTGAACTTTATGAGGATCTGAGGACCCATGCCAAATCTTCTCCTGAGGAGGAATAGGCTTTGTCGTGCCCTCTTCACGGCTGTCTTGGTGTGTTCGGACCATGATATTTTTGTTGGTGATGTGGACACCAAGGAACTAAAAGGTCTCAACCTGCTCCACTACAGCCCTGTCAATGAGAATGGGGGCATGCTCGGTCCTCCTTTTCCTGTAGTCCACAATCCTCTCCTTTGTCTTGATCACGTTGAGGGAGAGATTGTTGTCCTGGCACCACACTACCAGGTCTCTGGCCTTCTCTCTATAGGCTGTCTCATCGCTGTCTGTGATCAGGCCTACCACTGTTGTGATATCGGTAAACTTAATGATGGTGTTGGAGTCGCGCCTGCCCATGCAGCCATGAGTGAACAGTGAGTACAGGAGGGGGCTGAGCACGCACCCCTGAGGGGCCCCGTGCTGAGGATCAGCGTGGCGGATGTGTTGTTACCTACCCTTACCACATGGGGGTGGCCCATCAGGCAGTCCAGGATCCAGTTGCAGAGGGAGGTGTTAGTCTCAGGGTCCTTAGCTTAGTGACGAGCTTTGAGGGCACTATGGTGTTGAATGTTGAGCTGTAGTCAATTAATAGCTTTCTCACATAGGTTTTCCTTTTGTCCAGGTGGGAAAGGGCAGTGTGAAGTTTAATAGAGATTGTGTCATCTGTGGATCTGTTGGGGCAGTATGCAAATTAGAGTGGGTTTAGGGTTTCTGGGATAATGGTGTTGATGTGAGCCATGACCAGCTTTTCAAAGCACTTCTTGGCTACAGAGGTGAGTGCTATGGGTCGGAAGTAATTTAAGCAGGTTACCTTAGCGTTCTTGGGCACAGGGACTATCGTGGTCTGCTTGAAACATATTGGTATTACAGACTCAGTCAGGGACAGGTTGAAAATGTCAGTGAAGACACTTGCCAGTTGGTCAGCGCATGCTCAGAGCACACGTCCTGGTAATCCATCTGGCCCTGTGGCCTTGAATGTTGACCTGTTTAAAGATCTAACATCGGCTACTTGCCTCAAATCTGGTAGGCTCACGGCTGTGCTTCCTTTGGAGTCTGTAATAGTTTGCAAGCCCTGCCACATCAGACGAGCATCGCAGCCGGTGTAGTACAATTCCATCTTAGTCCTGTATTGACGCTTTGCCTGTTTGATGGTTCGTCGGAGGGCATAGCGGGATTTATTATTAGCTTCTGGGTTAGAGTTCCGCACCTTGAAAGCGGCGGCTCTACCCTTTAGCTCAGTGAGGATGTTGCCTGTAATCCATGGCTTCTGGTTGTGGAATGTACGTACAGTCACTGTGGGGATGATGTTATCAACGTACTTATTGATGAAGCCAGTGACTGATGTGGTGTACTCAATGCCACCGGAAGAATCCTGGAACATCCAGGAAAAGTCTGTGCTACAGTGGGAAAACAGTCCTGTAGCTTAGCATCTGCTTCATCTGACCACTTTTTTAAAAGTTTTTTTTTCTCCCTCTGGTTGCACTTTTAGCATGCTGGTAGAAATTAGGTAAAACCAATGTAAGTTTCCCTGCATTAACCTGCTTGGGTTAGGGGGCAGCATTTTCACTTTTGGATGAAAAGTGTGCCCAGAGTAAACTACCTCCTACTCAGTCCCAGATGCTAATACAGTGCCTTGCGAAAGTTTTCGGCCCCCTTGAACTTTGCGACCTTTTGCCACATTTCAGGCTTCAAACATAAAGATATAAAACTGTATTTTTTTGTGAAGAATCAACAACAAGTGGGACACAATCATGAAGTGGAACGACATTTATTGGATATTTCAAACTTTTTTAACAAATCAAAAACTGAAAAAATATTCAGCCCCTTTACTTTCAGTGCAGCAAACTCTCTCCAGAAGTTCAGTGAGGATCTCTGAATGATCCAATGTTGACCTAAATGACTAATGATGATAAATACAATCCACCTGTGTGTAATCAAGTCTCCGTATAAATGCACCTGCACTGTGATAGTCTCAGAGGTTCGTTAAAAGCGCAGAGAGCATCATGACGAACAAGGAACACACCAGGCAGGTCCGAGATACTGTTGTGAAGAAGTTTAAAGCCGGATTTGGATACAAAAAGATTTCCCAAGCTTTCAACATCCCAAGGAGCACTGTGCAAGCGATAATATTGAAATGGAAGGAGTATCAGACCACTGCAAATCTACCAAGACCTGGCCGTCCCTCTAAACTTTCAGCTCATACAAGGAGAAGACTGATCAGAGATGCAGCCAAGAGGCCCATGATCACTCTGGATGAACTGCAGAGATCTACAGCTGAGGTGGGAGACTCTGTCCATAGGACAACAATCAGTCGTATATTGCACAAATCTGGCCTTTATGGAAGAGTGGCAAGAAGAAAGCCATTTCTTAAAGATATCCATAAAAAGTGTCGTTTAAAGTTTGCCACAAGCCACCTGGGAGACACACCAAACATGTGGAAGAAGGTGCTCTGGTCAGATGAAACCAAAATTGAACTTTTTGGCAACAATGCAAAACGTTAAAAGCAACACAGCTCATCACCCTGAATACACCATCCCCACTGTCAAACATGGTGGTGGCAGCATCATGGTTTGGGCCTGCTTTTCTTCAGCAGGGACAGGGAAGATGGTTAAAATTGATGGGAAGATGGATGGAGCCAAATACAGGACCATTCTGGAAGAAAACCTGATGGAGTCTGCAAAAGACCTGAGACTGTGACGGAGATTTGTCTTCCAACAAGACAATGATCCAAAACATAAAGCAAAATCTACAATGGAATGGTTCAAAAATAAACATATCCAGGTGTTAGAATGGCCAAGTCAAAGTCCAGACCTGAATCCAATTGAGAATCTGTGGAAAGAACTGAAAACTGCTGTTCACAAATGCTCTCCATCCAACCTCACTGAGCTCGAGCTGTTTTGCAAGGAGGAATGGGAAAAAATGTCAGTCTCTCGATGTGCAAAACTGATAGTGACATACCCCAAGCGACTTACAGCTGTAATCGCAGCAAAAGGTGGCGCTACAAAGTATTAACTTAAGGGGGCTGAATAATTTTGCACGCCCAATTTTTCAGTTTTTGATTTGTTAAAAAAGTTTGAAAATATCCAATAAATGTCGTTCCACTTCATGATTGTGTCCCACTTGTTGTTGATTCTTCACAAAAAAATACAGTTTTATATCTTTATGTTTGAAGCCTGAAATGTGGCAAAAGGTCGCAAAGTTCAAGGGGGCCGAATACTTTCGCAAGGCACTGTATATGCATATTATTAGTAGTATTGGATAGAACATACTCTGTAGTTTCTAAAACTGTTTGAATTATGTCTGTGTGTATAACATAACTCATATGGCAGGCAAAAACCTGAGAAACCTGGGAAATCTGAGATTTGTAGTTTTTCAACTCAGCCCCTATTGAAGATACAGTACAGTGGGATATTGGTTATGTTGAACTTCCTAAGGCTTCCACTAGATGTCAACTGTCTTTAGAATGTTGTTTGATGCTTCTACTAGGAAGGGGGGCTGAATGAGAGGGGAATGAGTCAGAGGTCTGCCAGCAGCCACGAGCTCAGTCACTCGCATTCACATGAGAGGTAGCTCCCGTTCCATTGCTTTTCTACAGACAATGGAATTCTCCGGTTGGAACATTATTGAACATTTATGATAAAAACATCCTAAAGATTGATTCTATACATCGTTTGATATGTTTCTACGACCAGTAATATAACTTTTTGGAATTTTAGTCCGACCTTTCCGCTGGAAGTTGCACGCTCATTTCGATTTGTTTACCAAACACCCTAACAAAAGGAGGTATATGGACATAAACAAATCAAACATTTATTGTGGAACTGGGATTCCTGGGAGTGCATTCTGATGAAGATCATCAAAGGTAAGTGAATATTTCTAATGCTATTTCTGACTAATGTTGACTGCGCATCATGGCAGATATTTATTTTGGCTGGTTTGGGCTGATGTGGCTCTCCGCAAAATCACCTCCTGTTTTGGAACTACTGAACATAACACGCCAATGTAAAATGAGATTTCTGGATATAAATATGCACTTTATCGAACAAAACATACATGTATTGTGTAACATGAAGTCCTATGAGTGTCATCTGATGAAGATCATCAAAGGTTAGTGATTAGTTTTATCTCTATTTGTGCTTTTTGTGACTCCTCTCTTTGGCTGGAAAAATGGCTGGGTTTTTCTGTGACTTGGTGGTGACCTAACATAATCGTTTGTGGAGCTTTCGCTGTAAAGCATTTTTGAAATCAGACACTGTGGCTGGATTGATGAGAATTGTATCTTTAAAATGGTTCCTAACACTTGTATTGTTTAAGAATTTTGATTTATGAGATTTCTGTTGATTTGTATTTGGCGCCCTGCAATTTCATTGGCTATTGGTGAGGGGTTCTGCTAGCGGAAGTGCCACCTCTGGGGAGCGACTTCCTTATGGCCATATACAGCTCATTGAGTGCAGTCTTCGTGCCAGCATTGGTTTGTGGTGGTAAATAGACAGCTACGAAGAATATATATCAAAACTCTCTTGGTAAACAGTGTGGTCTACAACCTTGAGACTTCCATAGATTTCGTTCACCAGCTGTTGTTTACAAATATACATAAACCGTCACCCATTGTCTTACCAGAAGTATCTGTTAGTATCCTGACGAAAAAGTGTAAAACCTGCCAGCTGTATGCTATTCATGTTGTCGTTCTTGGGGAAACATAAGATTATTAATAGTTTATTATGAGCCCACTTATTTGAGTTCTGGGAAAATGTGAATTTGATCAAATTTGGTTTATACTCAAACTTTGGGTGGACCTATGGCCTTTTTAATCCCAAATTATTGACTGGAATTAATCAATAAACACAATAGTGATGGCATACTGTATGAATAACTTTTTAATTACAGACGCAACAGCCACACGATGCAACCCTGCATAAGACAGACTCAGCTGTCACGGATCCCTCCGGAAATGTCATTACGCACACCTGGCCCCTATTCCCACTGATTAGTAATTGTGTAAGTGTGCCCTTAGTTTACCAGTGTCCTGTCAATTATTGTTACAATGTCCGTTAGTGCGTGTGAGCACCTGTGCTGTGTGTTTTGGCTTTCGTGCCATTGTGGATTGCTCAGATGATTACGGGTCTCGTCCCGTGTGTTACTCATTGTGGGCTTGTGTTATTTATTCGAGGTTGCTGCAGTTTGACAGGATTTTAAGGTTTTCATCCTCCCTATGGCCAGGAATTTTAAACCATATGACCCTGATTAGAAGAATTGTCTGGTCAGATCATCACCCAAAATACAACCATTTTTTAAAGCTGATTAATTACTATATCATACTACAACTAGGGTCCAGAGTTGGTTAGGTTAGCCTACCAGAACAGGAACAGGGTTGAAATTAGGGGTTGAAATTATGCGGAAGCAACATTGATTCAATCAGTTTTTGCCCAGTGGGAAGAAATTGAATGTAAAATTGCCTGACCAGCTGTGCACAAATACAAATATTAATACCATGGAGTAACCATGTACATACAACGTGTTCTCTTTAGCTACGATGAAGAACAACCAAATCCAAGACAACCAGCATGAGCACGGAGAACGACAGTTTTTTAGCCCAGAAACTGGCGTGACGCAAAATCATATCTACCCCTCAGAAGCCACACTCTGCCTGAAGTGTTTGAACGACCACAGCACAGTCCAACTACAATGTGACTGAAGAGTCATTACTCCCCAGGAAGAAAAAACAATAACATGGAAAATGTGAGACACGCAAAACACCAGAAGGAAGAAACAGCCAGAGATCTTCAAAAAACGTTCACGCTCATTTGGACCAGTAGTCATGTTCAAGCTGAGCTTTCCCCTGGCTATCGCCGTATGAGGACAGATAAGGGGATCGGTAGAGTCAGCTATTGTCAGCTAATGGTTTTCCCTAAAAACAGCAGGCCATAGGCCTAATCTCTGCTTCTGTGCGGTAAAAATGTATGCGTTTTTATATCAAATGATATCCTGGCGCTGTTACATTTATCAAATGTGAATCCAGTTCCACTGAGCTTATACTGTAGTACGCACAGTAAAACGTACTAATGGCTTCCCTTGAGAATCCGCCAGAACATAACATTTTGGAATTTATCACTGTGACTCACTTTTCTGCTGTGAAGGGAAAAACGTCTGGGGGTTCTGACTGACATTCGGAGGTTCAGAGATTGAAATGAAACCCAAACATTCTGGGACATTCTCATACGGAATGATGGGGTGGAGGGAGAGACTGAATGAGACTCCATGATGACAGTTCAGTTCCACCGAGTACGGGGGAGTTAGAGAGAAAACTGTGGAGCCGAAAGGAGGAAAATAAAAGTTTAAAGAGGGAAAGAAGAACTCCATTGGATAAAGTGGCTAGACAGTGTCCTCTCCAGTGTCAGGGTCTGCAGTGGCTGTGCTCCCTGGCTCTGTGCTCAGTGCTGCAGGAGGAGCAAGTTGTGGTATTGTTCTAACATACTGTAGGGTCCAGTGTGTTCTACAGGCCCTGCTGGAGATGACTGTGCTGCAGCCTGGCTGTGCTGCAGGCCTCTCTGTTCCAACAGAGATGTGTGTGAGAGAGAGAGAGGCTTGAGTCCACGAATCTCTAACCTTACACATGTGTGCTCTCTGGGGAGACTGCATTCCATACACTCTCCCTCTCTCCCACCATTGTACTTTGTCCCACCCCCTTCTTTCTTAAACTCTCTGTCTTGCTGTTTTATCCCTTCTCTCTCATCCATCTTTCTCTTTTCTAATTAACGTCTATCCCAACTTTACTCGTACCTCACTCTCCTCCCTCTTTCTTTGAAATCTGTGTAGATTAATTATTGCAGTCATTTAAATTGGCCCCAAACCAGCCCATAGGACAGACAGCATTGTGGAAAAGAGGGAGTAAGGATTGTGAGAAAATGGAAGTAGAAATTTGAGTGGAAGAGCTGTGTGGATGGAAGAGGAATGGATGAGTAAAGAGAGGATAAAATGGCAGAGAAGAGGTTAAAAAAATAAGAGCTGAGAAGAAAGGAGGGAAAGGTAAACAACAAACGAGATGGGGAGAAAGAAATGGATGAATCACATGAAAAATGAGGAGAGAGGAGATGTGGTTTAGTCTAGGTAGTTCATGAGAGATAAACCAATGTTGAGAAAGGAACTCCCCTAACTGAGTAATACCACAGACAGAGATGGGCAGTATTTCTGTTACATGTATTTGAAATGTGTATTTCAACTACTTCTGAGTATTCTGTCAATTTTATTACACTGGGCTGAACTACATTCCAATGTATTTTGTAACAAGCTACTTTCGAGAGATGTAATTTGTATTTTCAAAATGCTAAGTAGTTTTCTTTACCATTTTTTAAATAGTTTGCCATTTTTTGGGCACACTTTCACCCTGCAATGGTAATATGCTGTGTTAAAAGTTGTCTGCTAAATGAACTAAATACAAATGTGTATGTACAAATGGCGTGTCCCACAAAATGTGTATATATATTACTTGTACAATGCAAAATTCGACTGCACGACAGATCAAACATAATTTAATATCCAACTTTTTTCCTAAACTATTCATACCCATTTATATGTTCGTATTAAACTTGTATCTGCTTTCTCAAAACATAAGATTAGTCTGTAAAACAAATAATGACAAATAATTTGGTTACAACACTGAAGAAGATGTTGGTGAAAAAACACTTTGCAGTCTACAGGCTACGCACCAGGCTACACTACATGCGGGCGCACCAGGCTACGCTACAGGCTACGCACCAGGCTACGCTACAGGCTACGCACCAGGCTACGCTACAGGCGGGCGCACCAGGCTACGCAATGAAAAGTTGACAGGCAAGTAATTTGATTTTTTACTGGATACGAGGTTGGTGTCTGTGTTTTGAACAAAGTGAAACAGATATATGGTAAGGAGGCCGATAATACGGGACATATTGTCAAACATGCTAACCCGTTAGCTAACATTTTTACCACACCAATAATCATAAAACATTGATGGCTTGATCACAAAATAACACTGTCGAAGGTAATATATTTCTTAAATAGTGTCGAATATGCAGATAATATGGGGTGCTACGCTAGGTTTGGTAATAATCAAATAAAACAGTTCAATCATATACTTGGTTTCAACAACGTAATATTTTTCAATTGAGAAATCCTAACTCATTTACTTGTAACCAGTTGAAGGTTTATTATTATTTTTTTGATCCAAGGACTTGTTTTTTCTACGGTGTATAGAATCTTTGGCAGTAGTGTAGTCACCCGAACAGAGACATCTGTCTCTCTCTTTCTCTCTCTCTCTCTCTCTCTCTCTCTCTCTCTCTCTCTCTCTCTCATCTTTGGTAATACTGTAGTCACCCGAACAGAGACATCTGTCTCTCTCTTTCTCTCTCTCTCTCTCATCTTTGGTAATACTGTAGTCACCCGAACAGAGACATCTGGCAAACATCTCTCTCGCTCTTTCATCTGTGCCACTCACATCTTTCAGTGCTCTGTCATTTCCTGTCTTTCAATGTCAACCTGTGTATTGGTACAGGTTGTCTACTTGCTCACTTCGATCCAACGTCATGTCCTTCTGGCTTTCATTAAAGCCATTGCTGATCCAACACCCTCTGCCCGAAAACTGTACCAAAGACAGTATAGTGTGAAGATAGGCATCAACTGCTTCTGCAATAGAAATCTCCGATCACATTCATGGTGACATTGGCTAGCTAAGCTCATGCGCAGAAACACGTAATCGGTTCTAACGGTCGTCTCATGCCGAACTCTGCATGTGCAGGCCGTCAAATCAAACCCCAAACCCCAGCCTGGTCTGCTTGATCTGTTTCGTTAAGCATTCCCGGAAATGTTTGCATTGTTGCGCCTCTGGGTTTAGAAACTCTATGACTGTACATTATACTATTTGCCCCCAATAAGCATTCATATGCCATCAGTTTGATCAGAAGGCTGTAAGGAAACTAGAGTGCCCTCTAGTGGTGAAAATAGGAACTAGCCAGCTCCCTCCCTACAGGCCAGCTGGAGATGCTCTTATTCTATAAACAACTAAACCTGCTCTGGGTTCCACTAAAACTAATACAGGAAATATAGGATAAAGCAAACAAATCAAACAGAAAAGCTCTAAGGGTGGATGGGTTATTATCATATTGGACCTGGAACCAAGCAGTCTGGGAGGCTGTGGGAACACACAGCTAGGTGTATACCTTTTCACTGTTGCCATATCACCCTAATGCATTCCGAATGGCGGAGGCAAGGCTAGAGTGGAGAATGTTACACTCAGGAAGAGAGTGAAGAAACAGACAGAAATGGGATACAGCCAACATGCCCTCATTGGAACAATGCGGTCCCAAAGCAGGAAGCCCATATCTGGTGAGGGCAGCCTTCACTTTGCCAGAAGTAAGCCCATATTTTCCCAGCAAGCATGCCCACATTGGCACGATGTTGGCCCAATGCGGGCAAAAAATATTGGCCCATATAGGATGCCCACATTGGGCCGAAAACACCGTCGCAATTTAATAGGAATGAAATGAAATGCATGAACTGCATAATTGTTAAACCTTAAAGGGATTTAAGAAACATGGTATTAGAAAGACAACCAAGTTAGACATAGAATAATACAATATTATTGGCAATATACAAATACAAGTTAATATGGACATCCCATAAGAGGACATTTAAACTGGAACGACACTCTCAGTAACGGTTGCAGAAGAATAATTGTGTGCAAACCACACACCCAAATATTCTAATGAGCCCCCGGCTCTAGCTCGGCTTGGTGTGGTCTGGTCTGTCTTGGTCTGGTGTGGGATTAGTGTGGGTTGGCCTGTGTTGGGCTGATGTGGGCTTGGTGTGGGCTAGCCTGGGTCAGGCTGGTCTGTGCTGGCCCGTGTTGGGCTGATGTGGGCTTGGTGTGGGCTAGCCTGCGTCAGGCTGGTCTGTGCTGGCCCGTGTTGGGCTGATGTGGGCTTGGTGTGGGCTAGCCTGTTCCCACCTTGCCCACGAATACCCACATGGGGCCAATGGGGTCATGTTTACTGGGATAACTTCTTCCACCACACCGACACTTCCCAGCATTCCTTTAAGAATATACCCCTTAAGAATAGATCTAACATCACGTTTCTCAGCTGGAATGATAAGGCTAACGAAAACTGCTTTTGTTTTAAGTATGAAAATGTATGCACTCACTACTGTTGCTCTGGACAAGAGCGTCTGCTAAATGACTAAAGTGTCAAAATGTCAAATGTATTGTTTAAAGATCGAAAGCTCTAAATACATGAGTGTTTTAGCCAAGAATGTGTTTGCCCAGTTTTTTTTTCTCTTGCCTAGGCTGCATTCTTCGTTGTCTATGTTTTCAGCTAAACACACCAACTCTCTCCCCTCTTGTCTCTCATTCTTCTCTCTTTCCTCTCCCTCTCTCTTTCTCTCCCCCACTCTTTCTAGCTGCCGATGTGTCACAGACCCCCCTTCCTCTCCTCCAGTTCCCACATCTCCCGTCTCCCCCCCCCACACACACACACACACACACACACACACACACACACACACACACACACACACACACACACACACACACACACACACACACACACACACACACACACACACACACACACACACACACTAAGAGTGTAAAGGTTCCAGATGTGTGCTCTGCTGGATGATGTCAGGAAGGCAGACCGGAGGCAGCGCGCTCTGATCCTGTTATTTTTCAACTGAAAACATTTGGTTTCAGACAGAGAGGAAGAAGGGGAAGAGTCAAGAGTAGATAAGTTCCAAAAGAGCCAAGCGGCTGCTTGAACAATGATGAATTGAGAGAGAGAGAGAGAGAGAGAGAGAGAGAGAGAGCTATCTTGCTCTGATTAGTACGCTGGATAGGACTGTCTGAGTCACGGACACTTGCTCATGGAACAGGCATTTACATTTACACAGACTAGGCTGACACACACACACACACACACATACACGCACAAGCGCACGCACACACTGTCGGGTTATCCCCCATCTGACCCTCTCTCTCCCTGAAGTACAGGGAGAGAGATGAAAAAACATGTTGTTGGAGAAATTTGTGTGTGTGTGTGTGTGTGTGTGTGTGTGTGTGTGTGTGTGTGTGTGTGTGTGTGTGTGTGTGTGTGTGTGTGTGTGTGTGTGTGTGTGTGTGTGTGTAAAAATATATATATATGTGTGAGTGAGTGTGTGTGTGTCAACCTCGTCTGTTCCATGAGCAAGAGTCTGTGACTCAGACAGTTGGAAGTTCCCCAGACTACCAATGGTACCTGGATATCCCAAAGGCAACAGTCAGGCTGCACCAGATGTTGGTCTGTTTAAATAGGTCAACTGCAAATGGCACATTCAGAGGTGGGGGGGAGAGAGAGAGAAAGTGGGAGAGAGAGTGAGATAGAGGGAGAGAAAGAGAAAGACAGCGGGTAGGAGAGAGAGAGTGGGGGGGGGGGCAAGAGAGAAAGAAGGAGATGGGGGGGAGAGAGAGAGAAAGTGGGAGAGAGAGTGAGATAGAGGGAGAGAAAGAGAAAGACAGCGGGTAGGAGAGAGAGAGTGGGGGGGGGCAAGAGAGAAAGAAGGAGATGGGGGGGAGAGAGAGAGAAAGTGGGAGAGAGAGTGAGATAGAGGGAGAGAAAGAGAAAGACAGCGGGTAGGAGAGAGAGAGTGGGGGGGGGGCAAGAGAGAAAGAAGGAGATGTATGATGGGAGAGGGAGGTGAGGTGGGGGTCTGGTGTTGTAGAGGTTGCTAGGCGACTTTTTGCATAAATAAATGATGGAGAGAAAAAGAGGTTGTGTCAGAGCGTGTGGCTGACCTGTCTGATGACACCAGGGGAATGTGACTGCCTGTCTGGGGAGGAACAGCATGAGGTTCTATAGCTGCCTGTCCCTCCCTGAGTCTGGTGAATACCCAACACAATCTCCAAAGAAAATGCAGTACCTCGCAATAACTTCAACAACAGAGATATGGCTGGTCGTTTTAATTGTGGCATGTAGAGGAGTATGTGGTGCCGCCTGTAGTGTGTTGACGTTTTAATTACGGCATATGTTGCCGTATGTTAGCTGCTGGGACTTTAAAATAGCATACAGGATACAGCCCTGAAAGTCAATGTCTAGTAGTTAAGGGCTGGAAGTTAGCCTGTAGACTTCTCCACCCTCATGTGAACTAAGATGAGGGAAACAGATCGCAGTTCTAAAACTGAGAAAGAGGCCTAACTAGAAACTAGCATTGATAAGGACAACAGTAAATTGAAACATAAAGCACACATACTGTAGGGATGATTTCTCATTTACACAAAGTTGCACGCACTCACGTTTCTCACTTATTTCTTGCTAATGTACCAGTGCATGATTTATACCAAACGCTGAGTTACTTAAAAACACATCCAAAGGACTGGTCCCATAGTGTTTGTCATTGAGTGTATGCATGGAGTGTGACTACAGCCTTCACTCAAAACAATCCTGGGTTATTAAAAACACCCAATTTGGGTAAATATTGGACAGAACACACATTGGGTTATTTTGACCCAGCCAGTTGGGTTACAAACAAGCCATTGTTTTCTTTAAGTTGGCTTGTTGATGCTGGGTTATTGAGCTATGATCCACCGGGTCAGATCAGAAGACTGCAGGCGTGGCTGTGTAGGGGCATGGCTTGCAGATAGTTGTTTTTGGCCACACGTGAGAGTAAATATCATTCCGGTTCATCTGTTCTGTTGTATTGTCAACACATGTTAAGGATCAGCACTCTGGTTTCTCTTCTTTATGCACAAGCATGTGCGGTGGAGATTTTCTGGGGTTGCGTCCCTTTCTCTACTCTCTTCTATTTTATTTTATTTCGATGGACTAGCAGACAGTGCATGTAAGAGTGACTTGATTGCAGTTGGTGCTGTTCCTCTAGTGCACGGACCACCTTGAGGTGAGTAGAAGCGCTGCTGTGACTAGCCTTTACTCCCTCTGCCCCCTTGTCCTCAGCAGGGCAGTTCTCCAGAGAATTATGGGCTTTGTGCCGTCTGACCTGAACCGCCTGGTGAAACACCCAAGGCCACAAGAATCATTGAAAGTCAAGACCACCCAGTTAGTAGAACAGTTTTGGTCAGAATTCAGACATTTCCAAGATTTGGCCTTGTTTAGTAGATTTAGAGCATTTCCACTTTCAGACACAGAATCAAAGGTACAAAGTACAGTACAGCTTCATAATGAATGCATCCAGGACTATGACACAAGTTTGGTTAAGTAGGTTCACCACCCTCAAGTCAGCTGCTAAGTCCTGGACGAAGACAACGTCTGAATTGGGGCACGAAAATGGCTGCTTCAGTTAAGACCAGTTTTAACTGGCACCAGTACCAGTACCAACGCCATAAGAAGAGGCGCAGGGGAGGGACCAAAGATGTAACCTTCACCCGGAGAAAGCAGTCCATAGGGGTGTGCCACCACTTATCTCCGGGTCTAGGGCTTCCTTCTGTGTCTGTCCACTCCTCAGGTTGTCCTTCCTCCCCTCTGCAGATCCAGCACGACCTTCACCCGGAGCGAGCAGGCCACAGGCGAGCACTACCTTTGACCTCTGGGTCTAGGGCTCCTTGGTGGGTCTGCATGCTCCTCAGATTTTCCTTCCTCCCCTCTACAGACCCAGCACCTGTACCATCCCCAGTTCCTGGTTCCCGGCTCCCGGTTCCCGATTCCTGGTTCCCACCCCTCAGTCCAAGCACCAGACTCAGCACCAACCTAAGTCCCAGATCCTGAACCAGCACCTCCAACACCAGACCGAGCTCCAACCCATGGCTTCCAGTCCCAGCACAGTTCCCAGTTTTCAGTCCCAGCACCAACCCCTTCGCCAACACTGGATACAGCAGCGGCCACCAAAACTGCCACTCCATCCAATTGCTGCCAGCCTCCTCCCCCAACAGAAGGACACAGACAGACCATCAAGCACTCCACCAGACCAACCTCGCCCCAAAAAACCCATCTCAACCAAGATCCAGCGTTCAACACCATAGTCCCCTTCAAGTGCATCATGAAGGAAGGACCCTAGGACTGAACACCTCCCTCTGCAACTGGATCCTGGACTTCCTGACAAGTCGCCCCCAGGTGGTGAGGGTAGGCAACAACATATCCACCATACGGATCCTTAAAACGGTGGCCCCTCAGGGATGCACGCTTAGTCCAATCCTGTACTCCCTGTTCACCCACATCTGCATGGCTACACTCAACTCCAACACCATCATTAAGTTTGCCGACGACACAATGGTGGTAGGCCTGATCACCAATAACAATGAGACAGCATATAGGGAGGAGGTCAGAGACCTGGCAGTGTGGTGCCAGGACAACAACCTCTCCTGCAAGGAGGGCCGAGGGCCGAGCATACCCCCATTCACATCGATGGGGCTGTAGTGGAGTGGGTCAAGAGTTTCGAGTTCCTAGGTGTACACATCACTAAGGACCTATCATGATCCAGACACACCAACACAGTTATGAAAGACGGCACGACAACGCCTCTTCCCCCTCAGGAGGCTGATAAGATTTGGCATGGGTCCTCAGATCCTCAAAAAGTTATACAGCTGCACCATGAAAAGCATCTTAACTGGCTGCATCACCGCTTGGTATGGCAACTGCTCAGCATCCAACCGCAAGACACAACATAGGGTAGTGTCAACGGCCCAATACATCACTGGGGCTGAGCTCGCTGTCATCCAGGACCTCTTTACCAGGCTTTGTCAGAGGAAGGCTCTAAAAATCATCAAGGACTCCAGCCATCATAGACTGTTGTCTCTGTTACCTCAAGGTAAGCAGTATCGGAGCGCCAAGTCTGGAACCAAAAGCCTACTGAACAGCTTCTACCCCCAAGCCATAAGACTGCTGAACAGTTAATCCACCCCAGGTGGTGAAGGTAGGCAACATTACCTCCTCGACAATGATTCTCAACACGGGGGCCCCACAAGGGTGCGTGCTCAGTCCCCTCCTGTATTCCCTGTATACCCACGACTGCATGGCCTCACATAGTTCTAACTCCATCATCAAGTTAGCTGACGACACAACAGTATTAGGCCTGATTACCAAAAACGACAAGACAGCCTACAGGGAGGCACTTTGATGGCATGGTGCCAGCTAAACAACCTCTCCCACAACGTTAGCAAAACAAAGGAGCTGAATTTGGACTTCAGGAGGAACCAGGCTGGACACGCACCCATCCTCATCAAAGGGGCCACGGTGGAGACGGTCAATAACTTTGAATTCATGTTAAACACTGTTATTGTACACAGAGTGAATCCATGCAATTTATGATTTGTTAAGCAAATATTTACTCCTGAGCTTATTTAGGCTTGCCATAAGAAAGGGGTTGAATACTTGTAGAAAGAGGAGGAAGGGAAGCTAAGTATTGTACTAAGGTACACAATGGTACATTTTGGTAGATAGAAGGTGCTCTATGGTAAAAGGGGTAAATTGATCATCAAAAAGAAAGGAGGACCAAGGCACTCCTCATATAATTAATTAAAATGCCTTTATTAGTATGGCATGTTCAATAGAAACAAAGTTTTTAAAAACCAACGCGTTTCGGCTGAAGGCCATGCAGGGGTTAAATACTTATTGATAATCAATACTTATTGATTATTGACTATTACTCATTATTAATTCATTTGTAAAAATGTAGAAATACATTGTTCCACTTTAGCATTATATGTTATTGTGTGTAGGCCAGTGAATAAAAGAAAAACATTTACTCAATTTTAAATTCAGGCTGTAGCACAACAAAATGTCGAAGATAGTTAAAGGGTATGAATACTTTCTGAAGGCACTCGTATATAGCCTCGTATATAGCCTCGTATATAGCCTCGTTATTAGCCTCGTATATAGCCTCGTTATTAGCCTCGTTATTAGCCTCGTTATTAGCCTCGTATATAGCCTCGTTATTAGCCTCGTTATTAGCCTCGTTATTAGCCTCGTATATAGCCTCGTATATAGCCTCGTTATTAGCCTCGTTATTAGACTCGTATATAGCCTCGTTATTAGCCTCGTTATTATTTTATTGTGTTACTATGTCCTTTTTTATTTGTATTTTAATATTTTCTTACTTTTTAACTCTGGATTGGTGGGAAAAGGCCTGTAAGTAAGCATTTCATGGTCAAATCAACACCTGATGTATTCAGCACATATGACAAATACAATTTGATCGTAATTCCTATCAGAATCCAACAATTGAAATAGTCTATTACCCACAACCTGTGTTCAGAGTACCTACTATGGCAAAATAATTGCAATATTAGACTACCTAAAGCATCTAAACTGGAACAACCATTTCAGTTACGGGTGCAATAAATCCATCCCCTTACAGATTGGATTAGGTTAGAAAAATGTAAGTTATTTTTGTATAGTGTAAGATCAGCGAATCAACCAATGTGAATGCGGAAACATAGATATTAAACAAACTTCTAAAAATCAACCTTCAACGGAGCCTTCTGGGAAGAATGATAATGAGGTCCCTCCCACATATTTTTCACTCAGCAGGTTAACCAAAATTAAGTCAACACAGTCGATTAACAACAACACCATGCAGTGTTGATGCCACTGTGATTAAAGTAGCACTTAATTTATTCACTGCATGCGGTGTCAATTTCCATCCCACTCGTGTTAACCACACTAGAATCAACACTCAGATATAACACTCACAACACTTGGTACCTTAAACACCAAGATTTTAACGCTTGTAAATTTGCTGTGTAGCCTAGCGTATTTTAGGCCCAGCCCTACATGGACCTTAAGAACATGGGAATGCAGCATCCTCCCCTGGACAGTAAGATATATATTATACGTATACAGTTCCAGCACCAGCTCAGGGGAGGAATGTCCACTGAGGATGCTAGCTGTTTCTCCATCCATGTCTGTGATGCTAATAAAGAAACCGCCCTTAGCAGCTGCCTTTCATAAACAGCCTGCTTGTTTGTAATGCTGACCCATTTGGCTGGGGTCTAAACCATGATTTCCCATAGGACCTCCACTATCCACAACTAGGATCCACTATGCACAACTACACAGCATGCACAGCCTCCCTCCACTCTCCACCCTAGCCTCCGCCCTCCTGGAAAACGGACAGTAACCGAACTATGTCCAACACTACTTTTAGGTCTCTAGTGCTGAAGGGAGGAAATGTTGATATAATTCAATGTCAGCTGAAGCAATCAATGTGATGGCTTCATTATAAAAACTACATCTGTTACCCTGTTAATAATGCAATAGTCAAGTCAAACAGGCTGTCAGCAATCCCAGTTTCCTTTGATGAGTGAAAAGATGGTTGATAGAGTTCAGACATACAGTATATTTGCTTTGCTATAGTATTACATTCAAAAACACAGCCCAAGACAACGTATGGAGTCCAAAGTTCTATCTGAACTTCCATTTGGGATCTAACCAATGAGGATCAGTGGTTCCTGGCTCCCCCCATCACCGTAGGGTCAGGGCTGGGGGGGGATCTGGTTGGAGGACACATCCTGTACACAAAGTGTATTTGGCCAATCGGGGCCTTGTCAGGGGTTAACTAGGAATCATACCAGTAACAGAACACACAAGGGAAAGACAGAAAGAAAGAAAAGGAGACATCGTGAAAAGAAGAGGTTTTTCTTAAAGCCAATTGTGATCTTTGGCGATCTTCTCTTGAGTGAGAGTGAAATAGAGAAAGTGAGAGAACATATAGAATAGAAAATAGTTGATGGTAGAGAGGGGAGAGAGAAAGAGACAGAATGAAGAGTGGGTAAAGACAGTACATACATGGGGAGCGTTAGGGAACAGGAAGCAATATATCTTGATTTGTACGAAGTGCTGCGGTGGGGGCACATACAGTATTTGTATCATAGTTTTGCTTTATATAGGTGTGCGTGTGTGTGCGTGTATGCAAGTGTGCATGTGTCTGTGTATGTACGCGCAAATTTGTGTGTGAGTGGTGCTGTGTGCATATGTTGGGGATTTTGCTAGGTTAGGCACTATGTCATCCTAGGTTCAGCATTGGTCATACTGGCTCCACGTGATTGGTTTACCTATCTCTGGTGTTCCCAGTATGAGAGTCCTGTGGGGTGGTCTGGCTGTTGAAGAGTCAGAGATAGTCAAATGATCCGAAGTGTCCGTCCTCTCGGTCCATCTTGCTGCTGTCACACATGGTAGAAACTCACAGTTTATGAGGAGCAAAAAAAAACAGGCCCTTCCAAAAATGTCCATTAAGACCACAAAGAGTGGTTAGGCAAACAAGGGTTCCTTTGTGCTGTGGCAAACATATTCCTTTCACTCAACGTTCTGGCATTCATTGTAACCCGACGGAAAACGCAGCAGGCATTCATTTCCCCAATGTCATGTTCCATATTGGCACATGCACTGTATGGCTTACGGAATGGAATAAGAGTGTGTGTGCCCATGTGTTATTGCATTTGAGCATACGTACCAGTGGCGGTCGGTGCCGTTTAAGATGAGGGAGGATGATTATTATTTTTGGGAGCATGGCCTTATTTCTTATTAAAGCATATTGGATGACTTTCATATTCCATTTACCAAAGCTCAATGTAACATAGATAGGTCAGAATTCCCTATACCCATCATGAGGTTGCTACAGTACAACCTAGCCTATTAACAAAAGTTTACAGCATAGGTGCATAGGTCGAGAGAAATTGGAGTAATCAAGGCGACAGGCATTGACACATGCAATGCCGCCTTGCACACTCTTACCTGCATCTAGCTGATCTAATGTGTAATCATTAGTCAATTAGTTGCAAACGAGAGTTTCTATTGGACAAATTCAGGTATGTTTATCCCAGTTTCATTCCGTTTGCTTCCAATTAAGAAACATTTTTCAACAGAATCGATGGAATGATTACACCCCTGACACAGTTTACTTTCATAGCAGCCACATACAGTACAAACAGCATGATCCCTTTGATCGTTGTATAATTCCTTCTTGCATCTACTCGCTCTCCTCTCACGTTTTCCCTTCGCTTGTGGACTTTAGTGAATAACACATCAGCTGTCTGTGACCAGGTGAAAAAACCTTTCCAAGCCAAACCCTCATATCGTAACTGCTAACCTCTACAAACAGCCTACATCGTTGTCACCATATAAGCTAACGTCATAGTCAACATAGCTAACTACTAGAACTAAGGCATTAGTAAACCAGCTACAATCATGCAGTACAGTGTACAGTCAGCAAGCAGTTTAGCAGTTACACCAGCGGGCCCCGGTGTCAAAATAATTAATACAACCAAAAGCTTACCATGACTTGGAAAAGTTCAAGAGTTGGATAACCATAGCCAGCTAGCTAACATGGCATCCCTGTTTGAGCCGGGTGTTTGAGTAGGCTAAACCAGCTAGCTGCATTTGCTAGCTAAGTAAGGGGGAAAAAATACAGCAAAATATATCTAGCTCTCTCTCTCTTTCTCTCTCTTGCTTCTAATTCATTTTTTAAGAAATGTATTTGTTCAAAACTGTTCAACTATTGTCTTTCTCTCTGAGTCAACTACTCACCACATTTCATGCTCTGCAGTACTAGCTAGCTGTAGCTTATTCTTTCAGTGCTAAATTAATTTTCTGATCCTTTCATTGGGTGGACAACATGTCAGTTCATGCAGCAAGAGCTCTGATAGGTTGGAGGACATTCTCCGGAAGTTGTCATAATTACTCTGTAACTCCATGGAAAGGGTTGACAACCACTAGCCTCCTAGGTTTTGTATTGAAGTCATTGTACCCAGAGGAGGATGGAAACTAGCTGTCCTCCGGCTATGGCATGGTGCTACCCTGTGTTTTAAAAATTATTTGGGATAGGTGTCCATTCCATGGGATGGTTGAGCTAACGTAGGCTAATGAGATTAGCATGAGTTGTAAATAACAAGACAATTTCCCAGGACATAGACATATCTGATATTGGCAGAAAGCTTAAATTCTTGTTAATCTAACTGCACTGTCCAATTTGCAGTAGCTATTACAGTGAAATAATACCATGCTGTTGTTTGAGGAGAGTGCACAATTTTGAACATGAAAAGTTATTAATGAACATATTAGGCACATTTGGGCAGTCTTGATACAACATTTTGAACAGAAATACAATGGTTCATTGGATCAGTGTAAAACATTGCACATACACTGCTGCCATCTAGTGGCCAAAATCTAAATTGCAACTGGGCTGGAATAATACATTATGGCATTTCTCTTGCATTTCAAAGATCATGATACAAAAAAAATACAAAAGAACAGTTGGTTTTTCTTTATATTATCTTTTACCAGATCTATTGTGTTATATTCTCCTACATTCCTTTCAAATTTCCACAAACTTCAAAGTGTTTCCTTTCAAATGTCTCTGTACCTCTTTGCCCCCTTCTCCATGTCTTTTGTAACAAGCAGCCATATAGGTTGTCAGTCCGCTAGGGACCTGTTTTTAACGTATTAAGTGTGTATGTCTATCCTGTGTTACCATTTAGTTAGCTAGTAAACAAATAATGAAACCAATTTGTGTAGTACTGAATCGTAAGTAAGCCCCAGGTTTTTGCAGATGCAAGGAGGTCACGACTGTTCAGAATGATGATATGATACAAGGTTATGATTAATAAGTTGACTGTTTGTAGATGTGATAGGTAACAACCGTTGGAGTTTAATTTGGGAGATGGTAACTCTTTATAGAACCGCTCTCTTGGTGCCGCAGATCCTAATGAGTTAATTGTTACATGATTCATTTAATTGGGTAACAATTAAACATATTTAGTTGATTAGATAAATAACAGTCTTCAGATTAACGTTGTAAGTCAAATCATGACATATGACACTGATTTGATTGAGACAAATTAAATTTCCTTCTATTCAATAAGTATCATTACATTGCACAAAACGAAGACAGTTCGATGGCTTGAATGCAACCCCAGACTCAAAATGGTTAGCCAGCCCATGTTTGGCCTGGTAGAGAACATATTAATTGTAATAGGAACATGGGAAATTCATAATTAGAAAACACTACTTACCCAGCTAGCACATAATGTTCTGAGAACCATATGTTTCTTAGAGTTTGGTGAGAGTGTGGTTGTCCTACGGATATTTTGCATACAACCTTCCTGGACCTTTCTGGGAATGGTGCAGGATAGTTACTTGGCTTTGGTATATTCTCAGTACATTTAAGGAACTTGACAAAAAAAAATATTTCATTACTTTAACAGAACGTTTCCTAAAATACTGGGGGAGAAGGCCTTTTAGCGGGCTCCTAACCAATTGTGCTATTTTGTGTGTTTTGTCGTGTTGTTTATAACATTTTTTGTACATAATGTTTCTGCCACCATCTCTTATGACCGAAAAGAGCTTCTGGATATGAGAACAGTGATTATTCACCTCGAACTGGACAAAGGTTTTTCTTTAACGAGTCATCATTCACATGAAGAGAAGATGCCAATACAGGGGACTTAGGTTGGGGTGCCTTATGAGAATTAGTCGGTGAGTGAGTAACCCGCCTCTACCATCTGTCCTATTGGCCAACGTGCAATCATTGGAGAATAAACTGGGTGAGTTCTGTTCAAGATTATCCTACCAAAGGGACATTAAAAACTGTAATATCTTATGGTTCACCTAGTCGTGGCTGAAAGACAACATGGAAAATATACAGTTGGCTGCTTTTTCCATGCATCGGTAAGACAGAACAGCTGCCTCTGGTAAGACAAGGGGTCTGTGTCTATTTGTCAAAAACGTAATCAAATATGAAGGAAGTTTCAAGGTTTTGCACATTTGAGGTAGAGTATCTCATGATAAGCTGTTTAGCGCTATTTACCAAGAGAGTTTTCATCTATATTTTTTGTAGCTGTCTATTTACCACCACAAACCAATGCTGGCACTAAAATCGCACCCAACGAGCTGTAAAAAGCCATAAGAGAATACTCATCCAGAGCCTGCGCTCCTAGCGGCCAGGGACTTTAATGCAGGGAAACTTAAATCCATTTTACCTCATTTCTATGTGCAACAAAGTGAAGAAAATCTGAATATAATTCTATCCTCCTAATTCCTGCTTACAAGTAAAAACTAAAGCAGGGAGTACCAGTGTCTCGCTCAATAAGGAAGTGGTCAGATGACGCAGATGCTAAGTTACAGGACAGTATTGCTAGCACAGACTGGAATATGTTCCTGGACTCATCCAATGGCATTGGAGAGTAACCACATCAAGGTGGTACGGGTAAGTAACATCAGATCTGCCACGCTGATCCTCAACATGGGGGCCCCTCAGGGGTGCGTGCTTAGTTCACTCCTATACTCCCTGTTCATCCATGACTGTGTGGCCAAGCACGACTCCAATGGTGGTAGGCCTGATCACCAACAACGATGAGACAGCCTATAGGGAGGAGGTCAGAGACCTGGAAGTGTGTTGCAGGGACAACAACCTCTCCTTCAACGTGATCAAGATGAAGGGGATGATTGTGGACTACAGGAAAAGGAAGGCAGAGCATGCCCCCATTCTCATCAATGGTGCTGTAGTGGAGCAGGTTGAGAGCTTCAAGTCCCTTGGTGTCCACATCACCAACAAACTATCTTGGTCCACACACCAAGACAGTCGTGAAGAGGGAACGACAACGCCTATTCCCCCTCAGGAGACTAAAAATACTTGACATGGGTCCTCAGATCCTCACAAAGTTATACAGCTGCACCATCGAGAGCACTGGTGGCATCACCACCTGGTATGGCAACTGCTTGGCATCCGACCGCAAGGCGCTACAGAGGGTATAGTGCGTATGGCCCAGTACATCACTGGGGTCAAGCTTCCTGCCATCCAGGACCTCTATACCAGGCTGTGACTCCAGCCATCCTAGTCATTGACTGTTCTCTCACCTGGTACTGGAGCTACAAGTCTAGGTCCAAAAGGCTTCTTAACAGCTTCTATCCCCAAGCCATAAGACTGCTGAACAGCTAATCAAATGGCTACACGGACTATTTGCATTGAACAGCTTAAAAAAAGGCGGGCCCTTTTTTTACGCTGCTGCTACTTGTTGTTTATTATCTATTGTCTACACATAATCACTTTACCCCTACCTACATGTACATATGACCTTAATTACCTCAACTAACCTTTACCCCCGCACATTGACTCTGTACCAGTACCCCCTATATATAGCCTCGTTATTGTTATTTTATTGTTGCTCTTTTATTTTTAACTTCAGTTTATTTATTTTCTTCACTATTATTTTTCTTAAAACTGCGTTGTTGGTTAAGGGCTTGTAAAGTAAGCATTCAACGGTAAAGCTTCGACAGAGCCTGGGCTCGAACTCAGAATCTCTGGTGGCACAGCTAGCACGACGATGCAGGGCCTTAGACCACTGCGCCACCCGGGAGGCATTCAGTGAACGTTTTAAAGTTATAAAAAAATGTCAAATAACTTATAATTTCCAGTTCTCAGAGTGTTAATAAAACCTTCCAGGAAAACATTAAAGGAACCAGAGTAAAACATTCCCAGAACAGACAACATTTTAACTTCTGTTCTCAGAATGTTTAAAAAAACAGTCATTTTCACCACTCAGGAAATATATGGCTCTGTTCCCACAATCATTGTGAAACCAAAAAACATACATTCCCACAACTTCCAAGGAACCAAATGTGCTAGCTGGGTAATGATTACAAGACTAGGAGAAAGGAGACTAGAAAATGAAAAGTGATCAAGAAAGAAAAGGAGAGGGGATGAGTTGGCCTCAGTTCTCTTGGATCAGTCTGTCTGGGCTATAACCCCATGGTCACTTTCAGTCAATAATCCTGCCCCTCTCACAAGCCAAATGCCAGCTGCTGATCTTTGGCCCAACAAGAGGTGATTTTTGAGAAGAATTCAATCAAAATGAATAATTTTTACATTGTACCCTTTTCAATTTTTTCATCAATATATTTTTCTTAGCATTTCCAGATGTTTTTCAGGAAATAAGCACATTTCTTGGCAGGACATAGCTCTCCACTGCTAGCACATAACACCCCGAGAACCATATGTTTCTTAGAGCTTGGTGAGAACGTGGTTGTCCTATGGTTATTTTGCATACAACTTTCCCACAACTTTCTGGGAATGGTGCAGGAAAGTTGGTTGGCTATGAAACATTCTCAGCACATTTAAGGAACAAAAAAAAGTTATATTCTTGGTATTTCATTACTTTAACAGAATGTTGTTGTTTTTTGTATTTTATTATTTTATCCCATTTTTAATTTAAATTACGATCTTACCTCATCGCTGCAACTCCCCAACGGCCTCGAGAGAGGCGAAAGTTGAGTCATGCGTCCTCTGAAACATGACCCGCCAAACCACACTCCCTAACATCCGCCTGCTTAACCCGGAAACCAGCTGCACCAATGTGTCGGAGGAAACACTGTTCAACTGACAACTAGAGTTAGCCTGCAGGCGCCCGGCCTGCCACAAGGAGCCGCTAGAGTGCAATGAGCCAAGTAAAGCCCCCTTAGGCCAAACCCTCCCCTAACCCAGACAACACTGGGCCAATTGTGTGAGGCCCTATGGAACAGAACGTTTTCTAAAGGTTCTAACATAGTTACATTCTAAGAACGTTCCCCAACTGGTTTAACATTGGGGAAATTTTGAAATATACTGAACAAAAATATAAATGCTACATGCAACAATATTTTATATTTTACTGTGAGAAAATCAGTCAATTTAAATGAATTCATTAAGCCCTAATCTATGGATTTCACATGACTGGGAATTGGGCCTCACAATGGGCCTAAGGAGCTCATCACAGTATTTCTGTGCAATTGCATTTGTTGTCCATAGTTTATGCCTACCCATACCATAACACCACAGCCACCATGAGGCACTCTGCTGACAGCGTGGACATCAGTAAACTGCTTTACTACATGACGCCATTCGTCTGCAGTAGTGAGGCCGGTTGGACATACTGCCAAATTCCCTAAAATTACGTAGGAGGAGGCTTATGGTAGAGATATGAACATTCAATTCTCTGGCAACAGGTTTGGTGGCCATTCTGGCAGTCAGCAAAACTTGAGACATCTGTGCGCAATGTAGAGTGGCCTTTTATTGTACCCAACACAAGGTGCACCTGTGTAATAATCATACTGTTTAATCAGCTTCTTGATATGCCACACCTGTCAGGTGGATTGATTATTTTAGCAAAAGAGAAATTCTTACTAACAGGCATGTAAACAAATTTGTGCAAAATATTTGACAGAAATACGCTTTTTGCCCATACGGAACATTTCTGGGATCTTTTATTTCAGCTCATGAAACATGGGACCAACACTTTGCATGTTGCGTTCATATATTTGTTCAGTATAGTTGGACAAAATTAGATCACCAAATTATAACACTGCACCTCTGCAAGTCTTTCCCTCTCTCTCTCTTAAGACAGGATTTTTCAAAGGTTTATCAATGAACTTCCAGTGAATCTATACAGAAATGTTTTTGTGAAGTAGAACAGCTATGAGGAAACTGTTCAGACAAGGAGCTGGCTTTGCATGGCTAGGCTGCGCAACCAAACATGACCCCATGTATCCTATTCATGTGAAAATACTGTGACAGGAAACTCTACTCTTTACACCCGCAAAGTTCATTCGATCCCACAAGAATGCATGCATGCAGCAGAGAGAGAGAGAAAGAGAGAGAGAGAGACTTTGGCAATGTTAACACATGTTTCCCATGCCAATAAAGCCCCTTGAATTGAATTGAATTGAATTGAATTGAGAGAGAGAATATCTCTCTGGTTGCTTGGGGGTTTAAGGTTTGTGACACACAGATTTCAGTCTCCTTCTCCCCAGATCAACTCTGCTTCCACCTTTCCTTCCCCTACTAATAAGCACCCAGCAAATGAGAGAGAAATTATAGGCGGAGTGACTGCCCACTGCCTGCAGGAAAGTGAGAAGTTCATCCTAAACTTTAGGTCATAAAACATAGGCAGGCCTGCATTGTAAATGGATAACATCACAAAGAGATGGCTTACGACCACCAGCTAGGCTACTGTAGCTGTGAAAGCATGTATTGTTCACACACATACTGTAGGCCTATCTATCTACAAATGGATGCAAAGGGAGGCAGATATAATTCATCTCAATAATTAGTCTATTATTCTACACTGCTTCTCTGTAACCTTGTAGGCCTTATCCCCAATAACCTTTTTTAATCGTTAATATTGTAGGCCTTATCCCCAATAACCTTTTTTAATCGTTAATATTGTAGGCCTTATACCCAATAACCTTTTTTAATAGACTGTTGTTGACCATGTAAAGGTCTTAAAGCCAGCTGGCAGTTGACCATGGTCATGATGTTGATGCAGGGGAGTTGGACAGCGTTTGGGGCTTTTTGTTGGGACCAGCACAGCACTGAATAAGCCATGGAGCTCCACTGGGCTGCAGACAGCCCCGGTTCAAGGAGTACCTCAGCGCTCAGTTCAGCCTCAGCTAGCTGCGTGGAGGGGAGCAGAGCGGCGGTGACGACATATTTATTCCAGATGGAGAAGAGGACCGATCGACCAACAGACCCAGCTGCTGCTGACCTACGTTTTACTCTCACATCTTTCCCTTTTCGCCCCCTGCTTTTCAAAATGAATCCCCCCTTCTTCTTTTTTTACCATGAAGTACAGATGGTTAAAAAAATGCCGTTCTTTCACTAATTGAATGAAAACAAAACAAAAACAAATAGAACAAACACCATGGATTTTAAGTGTTTTTTATTTTTTTAATTTAATGTGGATACTTGTGTCTATCCACATTAGTAATTTTGTTTAGGCCTGCCTACCTGACAGCGTGGGGTTTGTTGTCAGTGGTCCAAGGGACTCTTGACTCCTGACTCTTCACCGATGCTGTCTGTGTTTTGACTGCATTTCTTTTCATTCGGTTCTCATGAAGTGCACATACTCATTTCAATGGAAATCATGCAAACAGTCTTGGCTGTGAAAAAGGGCTCCCATGATCGAGAATTACTGAGGAGGGACTGGAACTGATGACACACAACACGGTTGAGCTCTGCGGTGCAGGGTGTTAGAGTTACGGGCCCCTCATGTCTTCCTCTAGAGCTGAAATTGAACATGACAAAAACCTAATATAACAAAGCCCAAAGAACTTGTTCACCTCTATACTGGCACAGACTTTAATATCTCAGTAGCCCGGAACTCTCTCAGTTCAGTCCATGCTACTACCCGCCTCCAGGCCTGCTGGCTACAACATCAAAATATTATCAAAGTCATTGATGACAAAGGTTTGATACTGGTTTCAGCAGGGTGCACATATTAGATAGAGCTAGAGCAGTAGAGAACCCAGTCATACACTGCTGCAATACCTATCTCACCAGTCTGCCTGCCTGATGCAGGAGCCACAGACACACGCACACACACCGAGGTGTCCTGCTGTGGTCTGTGGTCTGGGCAGAGGGCCCTGATGTCTTACACAGAGACAGAGGCAAATATTTTAGCAATCTTTATTACAGACACTTCACCCGCTGGCCAGGCATACCTTTATGAGGGATATGGTTTGAGGCAGGAATTGATCTTGTTCTGTCTTTGGTAGAACATGACTGCCCTCTTCTGGTCTCTTCTGGACATTAGCCAGCAGCAAACCACCCTGCATACCACTGCTGGCTTGCTTCTGAAGCTAAGCAGGGTTGGTACTGGTCAGTTCCTGGATGGGAGACCAGATGCTGCTGGAAGTGGTGTTGGAGGGCCAGTAGGAAGCACTCTTTCCTCTGGTCTAAAAAAATATCCCAATTCCCCAGGCCAGTGATTGGGGACACTGCCCTTTGTATGGTGCTGTCTTTTGGATGGTACGTTAAACGGGTGTCCTGACTCTCTGTCATTAAAGATCCCATGGCACTTATTGTAAGAGTAGGGGTGTTAACCCCGGTGCCCTGGCTAAATTCCCAATCTGGCCATCAAACCATCACGGTCACCTAATAATCCCCAGTTTACAATTGCCTTATTCATCGCCTGTAACTATTCCCCAGGTCGCTGCAAATGAGAATGTGTTTTCAGTCAACTTACCTGGTAAAATAACGGATAAATAAATTGAAAAAACCTACACAAAGATTTCAGTATGTAATTAAGAAGCATTCTCATCTGCAGTACAGTGTTACGTGCTGTTATCTGTTTTCTTATGTTTTGAGGCATGAGTAGCAACTTCATTTTGTGAATATTAATGCAAATGGATAATTCTTCAAACCAAAAGCAGCCAATGAAATAACAGTCCTAATAAGCATAATGGTACATAATTCTTATCATGTCTTTTTGTGTGTGTGTGAAGTACATATTTCTGTGACAATTAAATTAATTTCAAGAGACGTATCAATTAAAAACTTGGTTGAAGATGCCACGAAGTAAGTGGCAATGCCTTAACCATATGTGTGTTGAAGGCCACTAGGGCCTCTTCCATCCTTGTCAAGGGGAGTGCTAACCTTCTCTCCTTTCATACAACACAAAAACGTATGTGGAAATTATCGCTATACAAGCCACTGCTAGAATATCAACTTCTCGTTCACGGTTGGTAAAATTGAATCTGACATTTTGGGCAAATATACAATAACAGTAAAACGTATTATGTCCCCATACGTGTAATATTTTCTAACATCCAAATCAGTGGTTATATACGTTTTATTCGTTGTATTAATATAACCTTCCCAGAATGCATTGTATTTATTTACATATTTTCAGTGTGGGCCAATGACATTGAGTTATTTTTCAATCCAGGAAGTCAACAAAATATTTTCGAATTGGAGCCAGATCGTTTTAAAACAAACGATACGCTATGAAACAACTAGGTGTCTGATTTTCGTTAGTTGTCTACCTACTTTCGCCCTTGTCTCGAAGACTAACAATGTTGTTTGGTAGTAGTTCGCTGTGGTTTTCTCCCCTCCAGCCTCTGTCAGCTGATAGCAATGATGTGTATAGTATGAAGCGTTACATATGTCTCATATCGAGGTATACGTCTCGTTGGTATATGAGGTATTATACGTGTCTATACCTCGATTGTAAAATGTAATATTCAACTAACTGGTATTTTTTTGTACATTTTGTATTTTATTAGGATCCCCATTAGCTGTAGCAAAAGCAGCAGCTACTCTTCCTGTGTTCCACACAAAACATGAAGCATTAGATAATACAGAAATAACATTAATAGACAAGGACAGAACTGCATACATTTTTTAAGGCACACGTAGCCTACATATCAATACATACAGAAACTATATAGGTCAAATAGGGGAGAGGTGTTGCTTTATCTGTTGTTTAAACCAGGTTTGCTGTTTATTTGAGAAATATGAGATGGAATGGAGTTCCATGCAATAATGGCTCTATATAAAACTGTACGCTTTCTTGCATTTATTCTGGATTTAGGGACTGTGAAAAGACTGGTGGCCCTGGTGGCATGTCTGGTGGGGTAAGTGTGTAAACTATTTGGGACTTTCAACACATTAATGTTTCTTATAAATAAGAAGTGATGCAGTCAGTCTCTCTTCAACTCTTAGCCAAGAGAGACTGGCATGCATAGTATTTACAGTTGAAGTCGGAAGTTTACATACACTAAGGTTGAAGTCATTAAAACTCATTTTTCAACCACTCCACACATTTCTTGTTAACAAACTATAGTTTTGACAAGTCAGTTAGGACGTCTACTTTGTGCATGACACAAGTAATTTTTCCAACAAATGTTTACAGACAGATTATTTCACTTATCACAATTCCAGTGGGTAAGAAGTTGACTGTGCCTTTAAACCGCTTGGAAAATTCCAGAAAATGATATCATGGCTTTAGAAGCTTCTGATAGGCTATTTGACATCATTTGAGTCAATTGGAGGTGTCCTTGTGGATGTATTTCAAGGCCTACCTTCAATCTCAGTGACTCTTTGCTTGACATCATGGGAAAATCAAAATAAATCAGACAAGACCTCAGAAAAAAATTGTAGACATCCACAAGTCTGGTTCATCTTTGGGAGCAATTTCCAAATGCCTGATGGTACCATGTTCATCTGTACAAACAATAGTAAGCAAGTATAAACACCATGGGACCACGCAGCCGTTATACCGCTCAGGAAGGAGACACGCTCTATCTCCAAGAGATGAACGTGCTTTGGTGCAAAAAGTGCAAATCAATACCAGAACAACAGCAAAGGACCTTGTGAAGATGCTGGAGAAAACCGGTACAAAGGTATACATATCCACAGTAAAACGAGTCCTACATCGACAAAACCTGAAAGGCCGCTCAGCAAGAAAGAAGCCGCTGCTCCAAAACCGTCATAAAAAAGCCAGACTACGGTTTGCAACTGCACATGGGGACAAAGATATATAGAAATATCCTCTGGTCTGATGAAACAAAAATAGAACTGTTTGGCCATAATGACCATCATTATGTTTGGAGGAAAAAGGGTGAGGCTTGCAAGCTGAAGAACACCATCCCAACCGTGAAGCACGGGGGTGGCAGCATCATGTTGTGGGGGTGCTTTGCTGCAGGAGGGACTGGTGCACTTCACAAAATAGATGGCATTATGAGGGAGGAAAAGTATTGGAATTGAATGTATTGAAGCAACATCTCAAGACATCAGTTAGGAAGTTAAAGCTTGGTCGCAAATGGGTCTTCCAAATGGACAATGACCCCAAGCATACTTCCAAAGTTGTAGCAAAATGGCTTAATGAGGACAACAAAGTCAAGGTATTGGAGTGGCCATCACAAAGCCCTGACTTCAAACCTATAGAAACGTTTGACCCAAGTTATAGGCAATGCTACCAAATACTAATTGAGTGTATGTAAACTTCTGACCCACTGGGAATGTGATGAAAGAAATAAAATATGAAATAAATCAGTCTCGCTACTATTATTCTGACATTTCATATTCTTAAAATAAAGTGGTGATCCTAACTGACCTAAGACAGGGAATGTTTACTAGGATTAAATGTCAGTAATTGTGAAAAACTGAGTTGAAATGTATTTGGCTAAGGTGTATGTAAACTTCCGACTTCAACTGTATAAAAGCCCCCTGACTACAATGAAGAGAAAGACGTCCCGCTTTGTTCTGGGCCAGCTGCAGCTTAACTAGGTCTTTCCTTGCAGCTCTCAACCACACAGCTGGACAATAATCAAGAGAAGACAAAACTAGAGCCTGCAGAACTTGCTTTTTGGAGTGTGGTGTCAAAAAAGCAGAGCATCTCTTTATTACAGACAGACCTCTCCTAAATCTTTACAACCATTGAATCTTTATGTTTTGACCATGACCGTTTACAATCTAAGGTAACACCAAGCAATTTAGTCTCCTCAACTTGTTCAACAGCCACACCAGTCATTACCAGATTCAGCTGAGGTCTAGAATGCCGCAATAGAGTGATTATTGGACGACACTACAACTCCTCATAACAGATACGTGTATCACCTCAAATATAACGACTCATACTACATTCGGTTACATTCTACTATTGTTTACATATTGTGCGTCATGTTCAATGGGCCAAGAGAATGAAAATACAAGCGACAGAACCTAGCAACACTTTCCTGTGGATTTCTCCAACTCCTACCACCAAAAGGACCAGCAGCATGTACAACCGGTAAAGTAAGTGTAAATACCATTTTATTCCACATTCTGTCTTGTAGAGACTGTCTTTTTTTGTGCGACTTCAGTCAGACAGAAAATCCATGGAGTAACCATGATAACAGTCTAATGTTTAGGCAAGCCCCAAGACAGAGCCTCTCCAACCCTAAGTTGTCCAACCATCCCTACTTCACCCTGGAGAGACTGGGGCCTGTGCTTAGACCGCTGGCAGGTGGAGGTACAGTCAGAGGCCTGAACAGCGACTCCTTCAACTCTATCGGTTTCTTGCTTGTAGTCTTGTTTTATTCTCGTTCTGAACTGCTGCTACTTCATGTAGTAGGTGTATGGATGCTCCGTTTGTGTAACGGCATTGTTGTCATCTCCTCTTTCTCTAATGTTTATCTTCACTGATACGCAAGTATTTTAAAGTGTGCCCGACAACTGATGTAAAAGGTCTTTATAAATACATTTGATTGTACGCAAGTCTTTATACTGCATGTGTTGGTTATCTAATCTTTCTCACTGGTAGGGTTCTGTTCTTTTCCCAGATGGTTTCACTACGACAGGTGATGATACCAGGCAAGTAATACGCCAGTCATCTGACGATTTCACTGTCAATAGTTTTACTTTTCTTCTGACCAACACGTTCTCCCCCAGTGGACAGTGTGTGACTTGAGTTTAATCAGTCGTCTGTGGTGGATCGTGGACTTGTGCAACCTGTGGTTATACTGGACCTCGCTGAGGTAAGCTAACACCCTCCCCATTCTCAGGTGATTCACCTGGTATTGTCACAATTGTATTCAGTTCTAGTCAAGTTTATTCCATTTTAACCTCTAACCCAGGTTGTTTGTTCTTGGAAAAAACTTACTTGAATGACTAAACTACTAAACTGGGCAGAAATGACAAAGTGTCAACATTAGCCTGCTAATAATCACTGAAACAAAAGGTAGACAGTGAGGGACCATCAGCATTTCCAAACATGATGGAAAGAGGAGCATTTGTGGGGCTATTTGACAGCAGAACGAACGCCAGTCTTAGACTTGGAGAGCATCAGAAGTTCCACAAATGATGGATAATGGAACTTCCCTCCTCAAATTGTCCTTGCACAATGTGGCAGTGTTGTTCTCCGGACCACAGCGAAGACCAGTTATTTTCAACATGTATTTAATTGGCACAGTTAACACAATACAAAGTATTCAGTGCTCCGAAATGCAAGCATATACCAAATGGAACACAAACAACAAAAAAGTGCGAAACACACCATTTGGCAGACTTTACAAAACAAAAACAATAAAACAAAGTCTTAGCAAAGCAAGAGAGAAAAAAAGTAACGGTAGGTCCTTTTAATCGTTAAAACCTTAAAAATAGACTGTTTATTTCCTTTTTTTTGTCTTAGTTGAATCAATATTTATTTATATATTTATATATATATTCTCTCTAATTCCAACAAGCCATTTCTTCTGTACAGGTGCACTGGGGCCAGGCTGAAGGTCTAGGATGATCCGAGTCCAGTATTAGCAGGAGAGGAGATAAGCAGATTCCCCTCTATACTGGCTCGCTTCTGAGTGGCTCTATCTGTCTGTCGGCGCACTACAGATATGCACCTTCTGACGGTCTGCATGGGAATCAGTTTTGCCTTTTCACTTCTCACAAACAAAACAACTGCCAAATCAATATCCACAATAATCCAAATAAGAGATGGACGGATGGGAATAGCAAAAGGAGACTTTGACCTGACCTGATCCTCGGCCAAAGAACTTATAGATTTGCGCTGCTTTTATATTATGACAAGTAAGAGGGACTCCAAATGATGATGGATCACTGTTCGTTTGTTGTTCTAATGATAATATACATGGTTTGCATTGATACAATTTCAGTTGCTGCCCTTTGAAATGTTGCTTGAGTAGTAATATTGTAATAAAGAAAAGTTTCAAGACACTCTTGAGCCTGGTCAAAGTAGTGCACGAAATAGGGAATAGGGTGCCATCACTAACGGCTTCATTAGACAAAACAAATATTTGTTATTCATTACTTCGTCTGCAGTGACTTCAGGCAGATCAAACAACTGGTTTCATCATTATAGGTGGTTTTTAGTTCAGGTGCAACAGTTTTCCAGCTAAAGAAACAACTAGCTACAAAATAAAAAGCTAAAATCTCATTGACCCAAAATTGGTAAAAAAAAGAATGATAAATAAAATGAACAAAATAAAAAAATGTATGTGCCTTTGAGAGAGGGAAACAGTGGACATCATCATCTCTGTAGATGTTATGGGTAATCTACCTTGACTGCCACATACAAAATACCCCCCCCCTACCAAACCTTTATAAAAAAAGAAAACAAGAGACATCTTGACCTATTCAACATACCACAGATAATAGAATGACATCCGTCTTTACACTAAGTGGTAGGATAAATCCATAGAGAGAGATAGAGGACTTTAGTGCCTAAAAGCCCATTTTATCATGGGCAGTGCCATTGAGGACTTTTACCATTTTGAAGTAGTCAACTGGGTGGGACTTCCTATGGGTTAAGGAAGGATCACATAATTCCATCCAGGTCACCAGGAGGGATCAGCCAATGAAGTATACGCATGAGCAAACATTCCAGAACTGCAGGTGGCAGTAAATTGCCAACCTTGGCTTTAAACCTGTTTAAACCTGTTCATACACACTCCAGCTGGCAATATGCACCCTTTCAGTTTGTTTGCCAACTCATGGTAGAAGAAAATTGACTACTTCAATGGCCTCAATGGGCTGCCCATGCCCTCACAGATGCCATAATGGGACAGATACAATGATGCGATGTCTATCTAAGTCTATGGATTAAACTAGTTAAGGCCCAAAATGAAGTTTGTCTCGTCTCATATTCAGTCGCACACAACCTTGTGGGAAAGAAAGTGTGTGTGTGGATCACAGTATTACAATACTTCCATATACAGTAGTAAGTGGACCATGCAAATTACATGAGACATTTAACTAATCCTCAAGTTTTCTTCCGGGGACATTCTGTCTGTTGGGTAGGATATACAGTGGAGACGTTACACAGCACAGTATGTATCCACAGGATGAGGCTAGTGGAAGCTAACGACCACTTGCCTTCGACACACTTCTCAAACATGTACAATGTCAGCAAACAACATTACATACAGTATAACAAATTGACAAATTACATTTTATAACCATGTACTGTATGCATAAAATCATTCAGAAACAGAAGTTTTGGGAATCCAAAATGTTCTTAGCTGAGATTTTGAGCAGGAGGAGTCACTGTGAGGGAGAGCACACTCACTGTTAAAAAAAAACACAGGTAGGTGAACATGCTTTCAGAGACGAGGAACAGTCAAACAACAACAAAACAAAATACGGAAGCGCTAGTATTGGGCTAGTAAGCCCAGGCACAGAACCCAAAAGGTGACAAACAGGTTAAGAAGCGTAACAGGCAATGTGAGTTAACTGAATAAAAAGCGACATGGGCAACCCCCCCCCCCCCCCGGAGCCGAGCTGTAGGGTGGCGAGTCAAAGAGGAGACAGGGCATGCATGCATACTGCACACACTGCCCGAGAGGAGCCCCATCCTAAGCTGTGACATGGCCATCAACGTAGCCAATGACCAGCATCTGCCACCTGCGGTGGAGGGGTTTGAGGAGGGGAGGGGTGTGGCCAGAGAGAGGAGCAGACGAGATCAGTGGTGTATAGTACTTCAAAGTAAAAAAATGTTTTATTAAGTACTACTTAAGTAATTTTTTGGGATATCTGTAATTGAATTTACTATTCATATTTTGGACAAATTTTACTTCACTACATTCCTAAAGAAAATAGTGTACTTTTTACTCCATACATTTTACCTGACACCCAAAAGTACTCGTTACATTTTGAATACTTAAATGAAAATGTTGCAATTCACTCACTTATCAAGAGACCATCCCTGGTCATCCTTACTGCTTCTGATCTGGCGGACTCATTAAACAAGAATGCTTCGTTTGATATTTGTTTGAGTGTTGCCTGAGTGTTGGAGTGTGCCCCTGGCTATCTGTTAATTTAAAAAACAAGAAATAGTGCCTCCTAGTTTGCTTAATATAAGGAATGTGAAATCATTTGTACTTTTACTTTTGATACGTAAGTTTTTTTTTTGCAATGACATTTACTTTTGATACTTAAGTATATTTAAAACCAAATGCTTATATACTTTTACTCAAGTAATATTTTACTGGGTGACTTTAACTTTTAATTTAGTAATTTTCTATTAAGGTATCTTTACTTTTACTCAAGTATGACAATTGGATACTTTTTCCACCACTTTGAGTGGATGCCAGTAACAACACATGATAGTATGGTAGGGAGAGAGTGCAGGTGAGATGAAGTAAAGTGAACCTGTCCTCTTTCCCACCCCAACCCCTCTCGGTCCTGGAGCTCCTAGTCCTGTCCCTTCCCCAGTCACGTATGGAGGATGTACATGATACTGACAAACACCACAGAAGACACACACCATAAATGAAGCTTTTTCATACACACAATACAGTAAGATGACCAATCGGTCCATGTTTTAGTCCATTTGAAACCTGCAAAATATGGAGTTGCGGTCTGAGAGAGTGGAATGACTGCGTTGTTTCCATGGGTACTCCACGGCTCTCCAAGTGATGCTGAATCTGGACGGTTCCTTCTATGATGATGGCTCTGAGTCAATGAGTGAGAGAGAGAGATACGGCAACTGTATCCACCTGATTGGTTTGAATGCAAGGGTGGACTGGAGGGACACGGTTTGGCTTCCTCTCCAGCCTTCCTGTCTGATGGTCTGGTCAGGTGAGATGGTATGGGTGGGGTGGGGTGTAAGCGGGTTTGTGGGGGGAGATTGTGTTGCTTCTTCCCCTCTTCCATGAGGGGGAGCTGGTCTTGCTTCTGACCACACCCTGCCGTGCTTTAGGAAGGGGTTTGGGGAGGGGTGGCATGGGAGCGGGTTGGGATTTGAGGAGAGAGAGCTAACAGCCGCCATGGTAACGCCGCGTAGCGGAAGCTGAGTGAGTACATCGAGAGGCAAAGCTTTGCAGCGACAACGGAAGCAAAATTATAAATGTGTAATGGACTATTAAAAGATTTACGGGTGCAAAATTGTGATGCTTATTATTGTTTCTTCTGGTCAGAAACTGTTGCAAAAGAAGAGAACTCTACGTATGTATCGGGTTGGAAATTGAGATGCATCAATTATCGATCTCCCGTTTTTGTCTCGGTCATGTCTCTCTCTCTTTCTGACTCTATGACAATAAAAGGAACGTGAATGTGGTTGCTCTGTCTCCGAGGCTGCTTGCCCTGCCATTTCTGAGCCAGCCTCTCACACTTTTAGGAATCTGCAATTTGAAAGAAAAAAAACAACAAACAAACAAAAAATGAAGAAAAAAAAAGAACACGTTAGAGAGAGAGAGATCTCAGGGAAAGAAAATGTAGTTCACATACTAAATGAGGTGGAAGAAGAACTATTCTTTGCAATTGCCTTTGAAAGGAAATAATACTGTTCTCTGGCGTTATTATTAGTTGCTGTACCTTAAAAGTCATATTTTTTATGATACTGTTTCTAAATGTTAAGTCTGGTGTGAATCTATCATTCCCAAAAACGAAAAGAGACACTTAAGCTTGTAACATGCAACAAAACATGTTACGTAAAAAAAAAAAAGGGGGAAAAAAAGAGAAAATGACGACCACCATAACATGCCTCACATTTCATTTGGACCCCCATTTAGCAGGGTGATGAAATGGTTGTGTTAATAGCACTGTCAGAGAAGGGATTACTTTCACCGGTATAGGAGAAAGAGTTGCGGAAGCATATTTGTTGAGCTTTTTGAGATTTGACAACAAAGTTGGAGTCTCTTCCAGCATGCCTTTTGGCCCTACGTTTGCACACTTCAGTAATCTTTAAAAGAGAAATGGCTGGATGTTTTAGTGGCATAAAACAGTTTCAACACCATACTGTAGCACAGACCATGCTTCTCAAATGGACTCATCTGCACCGAGGTGCTAATCAAAACCCATGCATGATCTGGCAACCAAGCACCGATGTTACAATCAGCCACACAACAAAAAAAATCCGTTCTCACAATGTTCTCACCGAGAATGAGGGAGAGAATAATGGTACAGCTCATTCTCAATCCTGAATTCCTCTACAACCGTTCTGGAAAATAAAGGCCCAGAAAAAAAAAATAGCCCCTTCCTTGGATGTCTGTGACATTCGTGCATCTTTAACAGTAGAGTAGTGAGACAATCCAGGATAGATGAGTTGATATTCACTGAGCGCTATAATAGCCTCCTGAGCTACAGAATGCAGTCCTATGTATGGGGGTGAAGCGTTGTGATTCGGTACATTCATTTGTCACAGTACAAAAAAAAAATATGATTGCATATGTTTTTTGTTGTTTTTTACAGCAGAATCAAATAATAATTTGCATATTTCTACATTGTACAATCTAGCATGCTTTACTACTGGGGACAGCAAGCAGTTTTTTCCCCACACACACGATCCCGTGGTTTAACCTAAAAAAAAAGTGTATTATAATATTTTGTTCTCTCCAAATATCACCTCGATTACTGGCCTCTGTGGGAATATGATTCAGTGGTTAAGACCATCAACATTTGTAGTCAAACACACACGCACTTACATTTTGCCTTTTGGTTTTCATCCTGACCACAACTCTAGTCTACCTTTGAGGCCAGTTTCTATATGATAAAATACACCTTTGTCAGGTGATAAGAACATTTTGGGGGAAATATGACTGCAAGCATGTCAAGAACAAAAAAGACAGCAGCACTCATTGATATCGTCCGTACAACCGGCCCTGATTCCCATCGAGTTGACTGGAAGTAACGACAGAAAGTTCTCCTGGCAAACAAGAAGTAACGAGGAGAGAATTCTCTCAGAACCAGTGGGAAAAGAACGCTCCGGGGTCAAGTTTCCCCCTTGGTACAGATCTAGGATCAGCTTCCCCACCCCCAATCATGATCTTAACCATTATTGTGGGGAATGTAAAAAAATGACCCAAGATCAGTGTCTAGGGATAACTTTGCCCTACACCAAAAACAGCCAATACCTCTTTTCAAACTATCCTGTCTCCCAAATGCATTGAGATACCCATCACATACAACACCACAGTGCATGGGACCGGTCTCCGCTACATGGTAATCATGACAGAGGCACATGGAGACTTCTGGTTGGTCCATCATTCAGAGTGGAAGAGAGTGGGAGGAGTGTACTCCCCGAGCCCCCCCCCCCCCCTGAAAAAATTAATAAAATGCCCTCGGCCCCAAAAGAAAACCCCTTCAGTTAAATGTACGTCATAGCACCTTTGGCGTTTGTTTCCAAAAGGACCTCGACATAAGACGTGGGCACGTAGCCTTCCTCCTCTTCGTTTCTGCGGACGCGTGTCCAGCCATCACCTTTATCCTCCTCTATCACATACAACAGCTCTCCCTCTGTCACTGATATAGTCCCCTCATTATGACCTAGTGGAGGGGAGGAGGAGGAAAATAGGTGGAATAAGAAAGAGAGAAAGTGAGAAGGAGAGGGGGGGAGAGAGAGAGAAAGGCAGTAAAGTGTCAAAACAAGGTGGAAGAGTGTTATTGTTGCATATCTCTCAAATAGTCAAATAGATGTTCAAGCCCACATTACCCGTGTTGTTGTCTCTGATTGGTGTATTACCTGTTAAAGGTGTATTACCTTCAAATTGGTAGATGGCTTTACAGGTGCCGATAGTGGGCAGCGTCTCCTCATCCCCATCGTCAAACTCATCATCAAACTCTGGAGTGTTGGCTATGGCCACCTTGACCTGAGTCTCTGAACTCTGCTCCTCTGTGTAACTGCCATCCGGGCTGCTCAAGGACCAACACACACACACACAGTAACTATAGCAACCTCACAACACAACATTACAGTAACAAACTACAAAGTGTTGAGTAATGGAGTGTGTGTGTGTGTGTGTTTACTGTACCTCTCTCTGTCCTGTGCACAGTTGTTGGCAACCGTGCTGCTGTTGCTGTTCTGTGTCTCGTACAGACCACTCTGTCTCCTGGGAGGATCGCTCTTCGATGGTAACCTCCCCTCCACCTCAGCTAGCCATCCCTGGTACACACGCGCGCGCACACACACACACACACACTTACGTTAGGATTGTGAGATGAGATTTGCTAGTGCAGTGCAGTCCAGAGTCAGATATATCCTTCTTACTAAGGCTCCTTTCTCTATTACACCAAGCCATAACAAATAGAGGCCGCCAAGGCAGTGCATCATTTCCAAATAAGGAAAAGGAGAAGTCAGGACTCTGGAGCACTTTACTGTTTGATCTAATGAGGTACTGCCTTAGCAAAGCCAAACAAGATAAATATGCTACTAACAACACTGAGTACCTCCAGCATCTAGAAATACAGTACATTCCTATCTGGGATAGTTCGAGAGGGTTACTCATGACTCACCTCGAATTTCTGCACCTCGGACTGCAGTTTCTCGATGTTCATTGCCATCTCTACTAGGCGGGGGTCCACACTGGCAGGGTCACCCATCTGAGGGTTCTTCTCATACACCCCCTTCATCTTAGTTAGGGCATCTCTGACGGACAGAGGAAGAGAGAGTGACACATGAATACTCAAGACATGCTCCGACAAATAGATAGCCTAGTCTAAAGCTGATCAAGACAACCACATTTCCCCTAAATCTACCCCTGAGTATTAATATCCATCCCAAAGTTTTACTGGGCAGATTTTGGTCCATAAAAAGTCTGACTGACAGTAAAGACTTGGGGGAGCTTTTATGAAGGAGTTAGGACATAATTTCCATACAAATATGGCTGAGGCTTATGTTGCAGACACACACACACACACACGCCCACACACACTTACTTCTGGTCCATCTCTTTCTGGATGTCCTTGTTTAAGTCGTCTATCTTGGCCTGAAGCTTCTTTCTTCTCTGCTCTGGGGGCAGGTGGCTGAAGTCCTCTGGTCCAGAGCCCTTATGGAGAGAGATAAATACAAACATTAAAAAGAGAGAGAGATAGTGGAAGAGAGGAAGAAAAGTTGTGGACAAAGTGAGTTTCAGGAGCATTCTACATCGTGTCTCTAAACAGATGAATATACAGTATAACATATTCTAACACCCCTCTCAGATGTTCAGTATCTCTATGTAACACCAGAATCCTTCAGGTGCTTAGAATCCTTCAGAATCCTTAGGGGGGTTCTCTGTGTACTTGTGAGCCATTCAACCACCTTTAACCTATTCAGTCCCAAGCCTGAAAAGATATTAGGATGCATCACATTACTTCATATCCAGTCAAATCACATTTTCGGTGTTCATATTTCAGTATCACCATAACTACCAAGAGAAAAGCGTAAAAGGAGGTAGTGTATCTGAAATGGAAACTGTGGGGCCATTTAAGGGCAGAGGATCGCATTTCCTAATGAAGGAGCTTCCTGGATAGAATAAATATCGATCATCTCTGATGACTCATCTCTGATGATGAGTCATTCTCTCTGTTTTCTGTGTTCAATTGGGCCAGCTCCACTTTCCAAAGTAAGCTGCCTGTATATGTCCTGTATATACTGCAGTTCATAGATACACCACTTGGTGGTACTATTTGGTTATATTTCTTACATACACAGGTAATTATTGTGTCACAAATCACTGTACAGCAATACAATACAATGGATAATCAGTGGTGGGCCGTCAGGGCCAGCAAGGCCTTCTCTGCTGGCCTAAACATCATCAGAATATAATTTTTTTTTAAATATATTTTCCCACAAATATGTATTAAATTATTCCCCAGAGTAAGAGTTACACTCTTCATTTCATAGCATTCCTCTTGGTTGCACTGCTTCCAGCCCCAGGTTGAGATTTGGAGGGCTGGTCTTTATGTTAGATCTTTTATCCAATCATATTCAGCCATCATGTGTTGCCAGGGGTCTAAAATCTGCCCTCAGGCCTTCAGAATCAACAGTGCGGGCGCTTGTAGCTTAAAGTGAATGGAAATTAAAATTTTGTGTCAACCTATCAGCTTTAGAGTTGGCTATTGTATGCCTGCTGGCTGGCTCCAGTGTTACACAGGAGACAGCTAGCAGGCGTAGTGCGTGCATGTCTTTTGATTGGATTACCAATATTGAGAGGCAGGTCCTATATGGGCAGGTCTCAGAACTAGGAAACTGAAATTGATCAACGAATTAATTTGCGTACTACTAAGCTGTTTTTCAACCCACAATGGCGGAAGGAGAAGATATCGATTTGGTCAAGGACATAATTATAACGCCATTCTCAAGACAAACTTTTCAAGAAATTGTCAGGAGAGGTAGACGCCGACGCTACAAAGGCTGTCACAGGCGGGAAAGGGGTTCGTTCGCCACTTTCAACTATGAATGACTCACAGGCTCCGAGAAGCACTGCAAACTGTACTGCTGGGAATGCCTATTATTTGCAAGTGATCGATTTGGTGTTTGGAGCCACAACTGGCTTTGCAAACCTGAGTTGTCTAACCAAGGCAGCAACGAGACACCAAAGTACGGCTGGGCACTTACAAGCAATGGTGCTTTTGAAAACTTTTGGGGACACCCGAGTGGATCTACAGCCCAACGAACAAGCGCGCAGGGCAACGAAGCTGCACAATGAAAAGGTATTGTACTCTTCCCCTGCAATTCTCTGAATAAAAATGTCAATTTCAAGGTGACGCAACGCCTGGTTATACTGCGTTTCTGTCTAAATGTATAGTGTCTAGAGCCATGGCATCATAATGATGGAAATAAGAGGTGGATTAATTCGGGTGGGACTGTGTAGGACTTCACTGAAGGCCCAGGCCCCAGAACCACGGCACGCTACTGTGGATAATAATACATTAATTAACTGTCATTGTATTGTTAGCAATTCAAATGGGATTCATTGTTGCTTTCCTCACATTTTATATATTGCTTTCAGATTGGCTTCTTTGACTAGCCATAGTATTCATGGTATTTATCTGATCATGTGCTTGGACTGGATATGTTAAGGCTCAGACAGCAATACTTGTATCATAAATGGGACAAAGGTCAACGTCCTACTTCGCCAGGGGTCAAGGGTCAGAGGTCACTGGGGTTTACTGGTGAGAAAGCCAATATAAACACAGCAGCAGGCCAGGCTACCATGGCGATGACCTTCCTTACCTCATCTAGCTGCACTGCGTACAACACTTACCCAACCAGAAAACATGCAACATTGTCTGGTTCATGCTCAAATTCATACTTACATGATTTATACAAATGGTTGATCACTAGAATAAAGAACAGCCTGCTTGCTGTTGATTGATGTAAAAACAAAATACTCCACACAGGCGATAATTCTTTCATGAGACAAGGTGCTATACAGGTGAGACACAATATATACAAAATTATGTGGACACCCCTTCAAATTAGTGGATTCGGTTATTGCAGACACACCCGTTGCTGACAGGTGTATAAAACCGAGCACACAGCCATGCAATCTCCATAGAGAAACATTGGCAGTAGAATGGCCTTACTGAAGACTTTAGTGACTGTCAACGTGGCACCGTCATCGGATGCCACCTTTCCAACAAGTCAGTTCATCAAATGTCTGCCCTGCTAGAGCTGCCCCTGTCAACTGTAAGTTCTGTTATTGTGAAGTGGAAACGTCTAGGAGCAACACCGGCTCAGCTGCGAAGTTGTAGGCCACACAAGCCCACAGAACGGGACCGCCAAGTGCTGAAGCGCGTAGCCCATAAAATCGTCTGTCCTCGGTTGCAACACTCATTCCTGAGTTCCAAACTGCCTCTGGAGGCAATGTCAGCACAAGAACTGTTGCAGCCGCACACAAACCTAATGCCAAGCGTCAGCTATAGTGGTAAAGCTAGCCGCCATTGGACTCTGGAGCAGTGGAAACACGTTCTCTGGAGTGATGAATCACGCTTCACCATCTGGGTTTGGCGTATGCCAGGAGAATGCTACCTGCCCCAATGCATAGTGCCAAGTGTAAAGTTTGGTGAGGAGGAATAAAGCTCTGGGGCTGTTTTCATGGTTCGGGCTAGGCCCCTTGGTTCCAGTGAAGGCAAATCTTAATGCTACAGCATACAATGACATTCTAGATGATTCTGTGCTTCCAACTTTGTGGCAAAAGTTTGGGGAATGCCCCCGTGCACAAAGCAAGCTCCATATAGAAATGGTTTGTCAAGATCGGTGTGGAAGAACTTGACTGGCCTGCACAGAGCCTTGACCTCAACCCCATCGAACACCTTTGGGATGAATTGGAACACCGACTGCGAGCCAGGCCTAATCGCCGAACATAAGTGCCCGACCTCACTAATGCTCTTGTGGCTGAATGGAAGCAATTCCCCCGCAGCAACGTTCCAACATCTAGTGGAAAGCCTTCCCAGAAGAGTGGAGGCTATAGCAGCAAAGGGGGGGGGGGGGGGGGGGGGGACCAACTCCATATTAACTCCATTGACTTTGGAATGAGGTGTTCGACAAGTAGGTGTCCACATACTTTTGGTCATGTTGTGTATCTTTACCCAGAAACTTACCTGTTCAACATACATTTCACACTCAGATATACATTTGCATATCTACTTGATTACATTTAACCACTGGTCAACTGATCTCGATCCTTTCTAATCTCTTCCCAAAGGATTTGTTTGACATGCATTTGTCAATGTTGACCACTCAATAATTACTACTACACACAAAGTAATGAACTAATGATCATCACGTGGCTTATGTTATTGGGGTTGACTAAGGAGATTTACAGCAATTATTTCGAGGCAGTGGATTCTGTAGTTTATGATTTATCAAATCAAAATTCCCACAGGGCTCCAATGTAGAAGTCTGATGCAGAGGACTTGAAGACTGCCATAGATGGAATTTGAAATAAGATTCTACCTAATCTCCTCCACCACCAACTCTCTCTCTCTCTCTGCAGCAATTGAGCCTCGGGAAGAGGTTCGTTTCTACATAGAATTAGGAATTATAATATTAGAATGGACATGACCCTTCTAATGATGGGACAAAAAATCGGCCATTTTGGTCAGGGAGTTTGTCAACCATGGTTTGCCAGTGCTGTGATAGGATATTGTGTAAAATAATGCATTTACAGAATTGATCTTTGAGAGGAATGATTCCATAAATGTTTCCAAATTAAACAGCCAATATGCCAACATTCCATTCAAACAATGTGGTCAACCCACAGCCAATACAGTACACTGGCTGAAATCAGTTGACGATAAGACTTTGACAACTTGTAAATGCCACAAGTATTGATATTGAAAACCAAAATTCAGATATTTATGGCCTGTTTACATATATTTCATACATACAATTGGTATAAAACCTGTATAAACTGTATTTATAAATTATATGACAATATTTTAGGTTGACAATAATTCTAGTACACAATTACTGATATATATGCCTTACTTTTATTTTCCAGGATTATGCCTCTACTGCCATTCATTCCAATAAGACTGGTTTTGATTATTTCTCTGACCCATATGGATGCCATTTTCACCCCATTCCGGAACGTTGAGGGTTTATGACATAGCCCCTCTAGTAATGTAATAGTATCTCTGAGTTTCTACCTGACTGAGACAAAAAAAAGCTCAATTTCATTTGTTCCCATCTGTTCTGCATTTCAGTGGAAAATACTTGGTATTCCTGGAAGGCTCGGCATCGTCTGGACATTTTAGTTTAGCTCTTTTTGGGCCATTAATTTCTACATCAGAACCACTCTGAGCTTGGCAGCGAAGGCTGAAAAACATCATCTTTAGAGGCTTGCAAAGTGCATACTAAGAACACTGTTAATGACTATTTATCAAAATCAGCATGTATCACATCTTTGATTTTACAGTATCTACCCTATATCTTTGATATCAGCTATGATTATGATGCATCTATTGGAATCATCCATCTTTGCATCTAACGAGTATGAGGACAAATCAAAGGGGATGGAACTAGTAGACAGACAGACGGACGGACCTAAGTTCAAATACTATTTGAAATCCTTTCAAATACTTGACTGAGCTTGTCTGTTGCGATGAAACTAAAAGAAAACGACTTCAACGATTTCAAATAGTATTCGAAAACCCAGGTCTGACGGACAAACAAAACATTAACTGTAATTCTGATCACCTCAATAAGATTCCGGACGTGGGAATTGAGTGTGATCTGCACAGAGCACACAGGCACAGTGGGGAGAGACACAACAAACAATAATAATACACACAAAACAACACGGGTCTGTATCAGCAAAATCCATCCTCATGTCACAACAAAATGACTAAATAAATTAAAGACAACGGACGACAGGAACCAAACGCCAACAAACAACGGCCACAAAAGAATTCTCAACCACGTCGTGGTGCTAGGTGGACGTGCACACGATGCTCAGAATGCGGTTCACGCCACTACGGTCATGCAGTGTTACGGTCATGCTTACCAGCTTGAGAGAAAGCTTCATGGGTAGAAGAGAGGCGAGAGAAACGGCAGGTGGAGCAGGAGAGAAAGAGAACAGATAAAAGTCAGACAACAGCAGAATAACACATAGCAATTGTCCATTTCGGTTCCTCCTGGTACTGCATGCACATGCACAGCATGTCGTTTGTTGTTGACATGGATATTGAGAAGAAAAAGCAGTTCCTTAGCCAAACTTCACCATATGAGGAAAATAATTGGGTGTTTGAAAACCTGGAAAGGGGAAGGTAGAAGTCTTGGATGCTTTGTATATGGTAGATTGCTGCGGTCATTGGATTCGAAGATGTTCGTCTTGACCAAGGTGATAACCAGAGCTTTCACAAACTGAACAGCAAATGCATAGACCCATCATCATTTGTGAAAAACGGCAGATCAGATACGTGAGGTGCAACAGGTCTGAGGCTCTTTGCAGATGCTGGTTCGTTTGGACGCTCCCACAGTTTGTTCTGATTACAATGGAAAAAACAAAGTCTGCAATACCTCAGCGAGACGCTATTCCAAGACAATAACCGGTCATTCTCAGGACTATCTCCCGATATAACGTATGGCTCTAGTTAACTCTTCTCTCGTCTGGTGAAGTTCAACGTCAGGTTTCAGGGATGAATGACAAAATAAGAGGGGGGGTTTTAAAATGACTTGAGGTGATGACAAGGAAGCCAACTCACAAGTCTAGACTGCACAGGACGGCAAATGAGAGCGAGCCAAGTGAGAGAAGGAGAGACAGAGAGAGAGAGGTGAGTCGAGACACCCACTGCAGGAAAACAGGAGGACAGAGGATGGATGATAACACCCCCCTCTCTGTTCTCCCTGTACCCCCCCCCCCCCCCCCCCCCCCAGCATTTAACAGCAGGGGGCAGTGGTTACGTGTGTCACAGTAAAGCATGATGACAGTTCGCATGTTCACATAGAGACGATATGTTTCAAACAGTGACATTCACTCATGGGAGAGGTGAGCCTAAGTGCCCTTCTGTTTGGGCCAGTCTGAGTTGTCAAGAAAGCACAAACAGACTGGCACTCAGACTAGGGAGAAGTTGCTCATAGATTCAAAGCTATAGCAGGCAGGATACATGCCCATGAGCACAAGTAATCAGGAGCTAGTAGCAGCCTTCTTTATCAAAGGTCAAACTACAACCATAACCACTTGGTTCATCAAATATTCATTATTAATTATATTTGTTTGATTTAAAGGACAATTTAAGGCAAATGATAGAAGAAGAAAAAGAGAACTGGAAAAATCATAATGTAAGAGGTTGCTTCGGTTTAATTGCACATACAGTGATTGCACTATTAAAGATCGTTAGAGCCTATTGTGAGGAGAGATACTTTTAACACCCACTGGGTCGCTCCAGCTTTAATCCTTGTAATGACTTACTATGAGGGCGTAGTTTGTAGGAAACAAAGGAAAGAGATACTTTTAACACACACTGGGTCGCTCCAGCTACAGCGAACGACCTGTAATCCAGTTAACAGCTCAAAGGCCGCACTCGGGGGGGCCATGATGAGGCCAGGCCATACTCCCTTTGGTCCTGTAATCAAGTCATTCACCTGGAATGGGCCTTCGATCAGCCTCCCCATCGTGCCTAATTATCCCTCTCGACATTGACAAGTGTTCTCACTGTGGTATTTCCGTTGCTGGTGTAATAGACAGGGGAGGTCTGTTGTTCCCCAGTATCTGTTGTAGCTGAGTGTATAGGGTCAAAACGTGACGTGTCAGACGTCTCAGACAGATGGGTAGATACAGGTACATGGTATACAGATAGGCTATGGTGCCAGCACATAGAAGGATGCGCTGGAGGGGTGAATTCTGGGTAGATTAAACCCCACCAAAAAAAAGTGTAATGAGCACCACAACCCAATGTTGTGAACCCCAGAAAACAAGATGAAGGAGCAAATGGTGGGGAGACCCATCATTCACCACGCTCCAATCCCACTTCCTTAGTTTAAGGGTCGTGCTTGTGACACTTTGAGAATTGACCCCTACCAAAAATGTGCACTGCAGCAGGAGTCCAATGCAATTCTGGGGTTGGTGGTGTTGCAACAGAAAGCGCCACAAGCTGAGATGTGGGACAGGAAATGAGGTCATCCCTGGTTCTGATCATTTGGATAGTGTGGTCTTACGACAGGGCAGAAGGGCCATGTGAAATACAGTGAGGCAGTCACAGACACTAGCCTCATTTAGAAGGAAACAAAAATATCTAAAATGGCAACTGTATCTGACTGGAAATAAATTATTATTTCTATGTATTGTCCTTGTTTTTGAAAGAAAATCACTTTTTTTTGGTCCATTAAATGAGCATCAGATTAATCAGAAATACAGTGTAGTCATTGTTAATGTTGTAAATGACTATTGTAGCTGGAAACTGACATTTTTTTTATGTAATATCTACATAGGCGTACGGAGGACCATTATCAGCAACCATCACTACTGTGTTCCAATGGCACTTTGTGCTAGCTAATCCAAGTTGATCATTTTAAATGGCTAATTGATCATTAGAAAACCCTTTTGCAATTATGTTAGCACTGAAAACTGTTGTTCTGATTAAAGAATCAATAAAACGGGCCTTCTTCAGACTAGTTGAGTATCTGGAGCATCAGCATTTGTGGGTTCGATTATAGACTCAAAATGGCCAGACCTTTCTTCTGAAACTCATCAGTCTATTCTTGTTCTGAGAAATGAAGGCTATTCCATGCGAAATCTGCCGTTTCCAGCAATAGTCATTTACAACATTTAACAATGTCCACACTGTATTTCTGATCAATTTGATGTTATTTTATGTCCTTTCAAAAACAAGGACATTTCAAAGTGACCCCAAACTTTTTAACGGTAGTGTATATACTGTCAGTGCATCATCATGATATGAGACTACTGTCTGTGCTGCACATGGCTGAGACACACACACATATTTCCTAATTAAGGCACGCACGCACGCATCGGCCAACATACACACTTACGACATATTGTCTGGCCTCGAAAGCGTACGTGGGTATGCCCTGAGTCCTCCAGTCTTTGTGATAACAGAGCGAGAGAGGGCGAGTAGGAGGCTGCTGCCATGGTTATGAGAGAGAACAACACAGCTTCATCAATTAGCACAGGGCTACTAATGAGGCTAATGGGTTTTCACTCTCGCACGCACACACACACACACACAGTGACTTCATCCATCTCTTTCTTTCTTTCTGTGTTTTCTCACAGAAACACTCTCTGACTCACACTGATGATGCTGTCATCATTTATCCTTGCTATATCCACCACACACACTCTCTCTCTCTCTCTCTCTCTCTCTCTCTGTATATCTGGCGTTGGATCAGAGGGCTGGCCCCAGAGGGCTGAGGAATGACAAGCCCTCCCACTGGGGGATGCTGGGTAAAGCATACCTCTGCTGTGCAGCTGTTGGCCAAAGACTGAACCCAGAACCCAACCTACAGACACAACTAGCATGACATTAAAATACACACTCATATCACATGTTATATAACCTGTCATAAGGAAAGAAAACGGACATTGGCTATCTCAAAGCCATTGGCCCTGTCAAAGATATCACATTTCATAACTAATATTTTGCTCAGTCAATACTGAGGTTTATTGAAATGATAATATTCATATTTTCACTCACTAATAGCACCTGTGCAGTGTAGTGCTGTACTACGATTGACAAATAACTTGGTTCGTGTGACCATAGAATTAGGAATTAGAATACTACAGCGGACATGAATCTTCTTATGACGGTACAAAAGGTCAGCCATTTTGGTAAGGGAGTTGGTCAGCCAATGCTGTGATGAGATATTGTGTAAAACAATGAATTTGAAGATTATCTGCCCAGTATGTTTGTTAGCTAGCCAGCCAGCCAGTTTAAGTGGAATGATTTCAAAAAAGTTTCAAATTACCTGTCAATATAACATTCCATACAAACAATGCAGTCAACCTACAGCCATACCCAGGCTGAAATCATTTGATGATAGGACATAGACATTGGGACATTTATGGTCTATTTACATATATATTTTAGAGGCTATTCATACAGGCAATTTTTAGAAACCTGTGTAAATTGTATTTCTAATTTGATGACAATATTTTAGGTTGACAATAATTCTATTACACAATTACTAATTTATCACATGCCTTACTTTAAATTTCCTTCATAAGTAAAAGCAGGAAATGCATCACCTATCCCTCTAGTGCCATTCATTCCAATTAGACTGGTTTGGATTTCTCCTTGACCATAATGGATGCCATAAAGAGGTCAATGGGTGGTAGAAGAAGGACGCCAGATTGGCCCACATTCAACAAATCTGATCTAACAAAGTGGATATATGTCAAATCCGTCCGGATTTTATGTATTGTAACAGGCCCACAATGTGCTGACTTCAGTTAGATTTTTAGATTTTGGGCAGTTTTCGCTGCATAGCATTTAGAAGCTGTCCCTTTTCAGGCTTTGAAAGACATGGCTGTTAAATGCTAACTCCCATTCGTATAAGCTGGTAGCATAGCTAGCATACCTGAGCGGCAGGTAGCCTGGCGGTTAAAAATGTTGGGTCAGTAACCAAAAGGTTGCTGGTTCGATTCCCTGAGCCGGCAAGGTGGGAAAATTTGCCCATCTGCCCTTTGAGCAAGGCAGTTAACCCCCAACAACAACTGCTCCTTGGGCGCTGATGACGTTGATTAAGGCAGCCCCCCCCTGCACCTCTCTGATTCAGAGGGGTTGGGTTAAATGCGGAAGACACATTTCGGGTGAATGCATTCAGTTGACTGACTAGGTATCCCCCTTTCCCTACAGAAACCAGTGGTGATATTTTTTAACTGTAATGCAGTTGATTGGTGACGATGGCATGAACATGTGTTGGGGTTGACATCCATACAAGTAATTTACTCCAATTTTTACTTCAACATAGGCTATTGTTTATATGTGTATTTCATACTAACTGTAGGTTCATTTTCCTGTGGGGCAATGAGGAGATTCAGGATCTTCCCCCATGCATTACCAGGGCATTTCCATTATTTTGGTCGAGTACGATTCACCTCTTTACCGCATGTATGGCTGCCATTTTCATACCATGCTGGAACTTTGAGGGGTTTGACATAGCACCTCTAGTCATTTAATAGGATCTCTATGCGTGTGACCAGTGATAGAGGGCTTCTTTAAGAGGCCTTGTGGATTACTATGACATTGAGGTGCTGTGCAGTTGCACAGCAGCTGTTTAAGCAGGGCAGGCAATATGGTCGCCCGTTCCAGCTTGTGCAGAGCAGACGGCTCATGTTTGAACTGACTTCTCTACTGCTTTTAAAATGAGTTCCTAAAAGAAAAGAAAGTTTAACACAAAACTGATGTCTACGAGTATTCTTAACAACGTTAATATACACATACAAAAACAACAGAAATACTTCATCCATATGGATAATGAAAAGGAGTGAAGAGAATGTTGAGAGATTCATATTTAGCACTATAAATCTTAAAACATAGGCAATCTCGTGCTCAATACATCGCCCTGCCCGACCAAAACAAAAACCTGACCTTTTTCCTTTCTTTCCCTTCACTTCATTCAAATGTTACAGAAAGGTCATACAGGAATGAACTCATTTGAATCCGCAACATTAACAGAAAACAATGCTTCAGATATAGAACTACCCTGGCCTGCCAGTTTAGAAAATGGCCATTACTCCACTTCCTGTTTGGGAAATGTTCACTTCCTGCTAGATTTGCCCTACTTCCTCCTTCTCCTGACCTTCAATCATTTATCACAGAGAGAACATTGTTTTAATTACACTACTACTACTATTTCACAGACATCATAGGTTGTGGGCTGGGCTATGAGAAATATATGGCTCTAGTGCATTCTAACTGTTGCCCTTCAAAAGATACGAACATAAACAAACTGTATTAGTTGAGGCCGGAAGGAACACGTGAGCAGCTAAGCACGTTCTTGAGGTCAAGAGGGAGCTCTGTCGGCCCCGTGGGCGTGACCTGGACAGGGATCACGGTTCTGGCTGATTTAGGAATAGAAACTCGCCATGACACCACATAGCTGCAGCGTGTGTGTGTGCCTGCAGATAAAGAGGGTGTGTCGAACCCCAGGGCCGTCTAAAAAAGCCCTGCTGCAAGCCAGGCCAGGCCCGACAGACTCAGTGACTCAATCAGCCAATAGCGGCCAGCGCAACGTCCAAACAATATACTGTGACTTTTGACTTTGTGCATAATCTTAACACGTTATACTGTTACTGATTTTCAGTTTGACCCAGATAGGCGGAAGGAAGGAAGTACTTCTTGACTAAAAAACAAAACTTCTTCCAGTTGCTTATACTCTCCCTATTACTACACCTAGCAAATGTACTACTTGTGCTTTCTTTCATTGCATCATCATGGCGACTTTCCAAGGAGAGCTACAATGTGGTAGGATACCTACACATGTCTGTCATTGGGAGGGAGCTCTGGTGACACTGTCATTGTGTGTGAAGCAGTTTTAGAGTTCAAAGTGGAGACTGAGGAAACATGTTGGAGAGTTCATGAGTTTATGTCTGGAAAGACAGACAGACAGACGACTGAATATGTGATTCCGCTAGCGCAGAACTATGGAAGCATGCTAGAGAAGCGTAACACAGATACAGACACAGGCAGAACGCCGTATGGAGGAGGCTGGAGGATAGACAGAGTTGTCCTAAATAGATTTGGACCAGCAAATTTCATTGTAAGGTTGAGATGTTATCTCTGGCACACTGGGAAATCATGAAGATCTAATCGATAGCCAATTACAGATTATTAAGAGATACCTGAAGAATTTAGGCCTGATGCCAACTGGAGTATAACCTCCCCCATACAGCGACGCCACAGAGCTCAGAGACAGGCGAGCACACACACATGCACGCACGCACACGCACACACACCACACTCTCACAGACACACAACCACAAACACTCACAGCACGACACACACACACTTACCCCTCGCCTCAGGCTCCGGAGGCAAGTCATTTTGGGTTTGGAGGCCATGAACTCATTGAAGCGATTGGAGAGGGGCTCCTTGTTCTGCTTGGGAGACTGGGGGTCGTTGGGAACAGCAGAGGGTGAGGGGGGGCTGGAGGCTGGGGGGGCAGGGGGGGGCTGGTGCGGGGACGTTAACAGGGACATAAGCTACCAGTATGAGAGGGAGCCGTGACGGAGGACAAGAAGAAGAGGAGGAGGAGGAAAAGGGGCAGAATCAAAACAAGAGGACAAAAAAGGAAGGAGGGAGGAACACAAAACGAGATAAATAAGGGCCCAAATAATGTTAAAAACAGGTAACAGAAAAACCCAACGGGAACAAAGACAACCAAAAGAGATATCAAACACAAACAAACCCAGTGTCATAAGTAACCAGCTGTTATGTGGTATAATCTTGTCAGACAAACAAACGTGAAGTAAAAACAACTTGTCAAGCGACGGCCGTAACATTTCTAAACAGAGTGAGTCAGAAGTGTTAATAGAGTGTTATTGCAAGGTGCTGCAGCTGCCACACATTTAAACAGACAGCTTTACAGGAAGCACATGCAAGCTTCCATTTTGTAGCAAGTGGTTTTTTGGGGGGGGAAACGTCATCACATGCGAGCTCTTGGACTAGAAATTCACCATATCCTCCGAGATGTGACAGCGGCTGAATTTCAATCACAGAAACCGAACTCCTGCAATCCCAAACCACTTAACGCTCAATTAATGAGCGATCAGCCCTTTGGGAGCTAGAGAGAGATCTGCCATTTGTACTGACAGATTGCTTTGATACTCAGTGAGAGAACATGCATGAAAGCGCTTTGGATACCCATCTTTTAAAACCAAAGTTAATGAAACGTAAATAAATCAAGTAAATGGTTTGCTGCTCTTTTAATTCAGAGAGGAGTTCTAGTTGGACATAGATATTCTATAGATAGCAAAGGGCTAGGATCTAACACGTGTCTTCCGTATCGGCTCTGCTCTGATACAAGTCTCACATGTTTTCACTGTGCAGGTAGCCTACTTGTTAGAGCGTTGGGCCAGTAACTGGAAAGTCCCTAGATCGAATCCACGAGCTGACAAGGTAAAAATATGTTGTTCTGCCCCCTGAGCAAGGCAGTTAACCCACACTTCCCCGGGCGCCAAAGGCGTAGAGGTCGATTATGACAGCCACCCGCACCTCTCTGATTCCCTGTGTGTCTTTGTCCTTCCAGGACATTCTGTTCCCCTAAAGGCGTCAGGATGCTTTGGTTTGAACGAATGTGCTCGTATACTCCCTTTTTAAGACCTTGGCTTGAAAAACAATAGGACTGTTTGTCCCTCTTGGGATGCCGTAGCCAGTATACACTTTCTCAAAATAGTCAGAATTAATCGAAGATAACTGAAAGAAATCTGTCATTAATTTTGACGTTTTTGCAGAGGAGCTCCTGGTCGCGCAATTTTACATCTCAGATGTTTGGTGCAGTATTTCTCGAGTGAAAAAATGTGCACGAAAACGAGGTGTCTCTCCTTGAATGACTTAATTGAAGAATCCCTACTGTTGACCAATCACCGGCGAAGGGGCGTAGACTTCGGCTTCCGAACTTGGGCTTGCCTCAAGAAAAAATATTGTGTGCACGAACAGCAGAAAAACATACCTTGCCGAAGACCAAAAACATACAAAAAACGTCACAAAATGTTATCGTAATATACGCTCAAACTGTTTTGGCTGGGAAGCATCCGGACGCCTTAACACTCTCGGGGTACAGTACGTGCATGGCCTCACAAAAAAAGGTAAGGACAAACACCCTGTCATTAGTTGTCCCTTACGCTTTAGAGTCTCATAAATATAACACACTTACAATATAACAGGACGAACACCAAACAAACAACACACATCATGCTCAAACCGCAGGGAGTCGGCACTAGTGAGTGACATGCACACCCACACGCCACAGACGCTCACACACACCCTAGCTCTATCACGAAGTGACACCATTAGGTACGAATGGTGCCACTTCCAACCTTAGACCCTCATCCCAAATGGCCCCGTGTTAGACAGCCTAGCCATACAGAACCAAGGGGCTGTGCTGTGGGAGAAGAGGCCATTCCAGACAGACCCCCCCCGATGTAAGAGGAGGGTCAATGAAGGAGACTGTTATTAGGCTACAGGACAGACGGTCCGTGTGCAGGGGAGTGAGTTAATCTGTCCGGCCCAGAGAGAGGGAGTGGAAGGGAGGAGGGGTGGGACTCAGTTATGGAGGATGCATTAGTTGGTTGTTGTTGTTATGTTAACACGTTAAAGTTAAGAGTTGGTTGGTGGCTCAACGACAGTGAGGATGATGTTGATGACCAGTGAGTAACCAGCAGGGGGATGGGGGGGGGGGGGTAAAGGGTGGCAAATAATAACACTGACAACACTACTAACGTACTGTAATCCCAAAATGACCAGAACAATAAATAACAACCCAACAGAACTATAATGACAACCCAAATGAAACATTAAAGTCACATTTTACTGTTATTTACTACACAGTAACACCAAGACCTACAACAATGTCCCCTGAAGTCTCTGACAATTATCGAAGCCCTGTTAAAGACAGTATGGCCAAAAACAATGCACATTCTTGTCCTTTATTCTTGTACAGGGAGAATGAAGTGAGGTAAAACCCCCCCCCCCCCCCAAATTTAGGCTTGACCTTCGAGTAGGTGTGTGAGAGAGTGTGTGTGTGTGTGTGTTACCTTGTTCTTGTTCTTAATGAAAGGCCACAGTTTGCCCTTGCTCTTGCCCCCGCTGGGTCGTTCCTTGGCCTCTCCTCGTGAGTTGGACAGGCTGGTTTCGGAGACCGTCCTCTTCATGGACTGGCCTGGCCCATAGTCCTCAAATTCTACGTCCCCCGGGGGCTCGAACCCAGACTTATACGACTCCACCACCTGCTTCGAGTCCTGGTGGGGTGGGATCAAGTGGGGAGAGAGATAGTAGGGGGAATTCAGATCTTATGGCTAAGCAAACATTTGGATATGACTGGATGGAGAAAAGATAGACAGTATTGAAACACTGATCTAAAAGAAACAATTCTGTTCACTCTATTTCTATTCCTAAAACCAGATTGTGTTTTCCTCAACCAAGTCCAGAAATAGCATAGGACAGAAATGTCCTCGACCAGGAAGACTTGATTTGTTATTGTACTATTTCCAGTTGTTGTTATCAGTTCATTACTTCGGCTCAATCAAGATGGATGCAGGGGGTGACCGGAGGTCGGGGAGGCTCCACAGCCTGAACTGAGGAAGAGGGGAACGACCTGGAACTGTCACACAGGAGCTATGGTGAAAACACCAGACGTCAGGGACTGACAGTCAGGAAGCAGCTCGTTAATCAGCAGGCTGTGAGGTCTTGATCTCTAGCCTATCTATACTGATAAGGTCAAAGGTTAGAGGTCATCAGCCTCTGTTATCCCTATTTTGTTTCCTGGAACAGGCAAAAGCACAGGCCTTAGTTTAGTCATCTCCCCTTCCTTCTCTAACCCACACACAAACACATCAAAAGCTGATGATTTTCTATTGCTTGCACTAAGATATGGTCCGCCATCTTAGCATACTGAATTGAATGCTTGAAAAATCTAATTGTTTTGGCCAATATCAATGACTCATGCATCAATGACTTGAGATAAAATAACAACATGGGTGTTTTATCTGGTTAAGTGCATCAGTTCATCTTCTCCCAGTTTTGTAGGGAATTGCTAGTTAACTTTGAGTGTGCAGACAATAAACTGGCCAGATCCAGAAAAGCTGCTCCCTCCTGCCATGATGTAGTGTGATACTTAACTTAGCAACATTCTCCATCAGACAGAGGAGAGAGAGAGCCCCTTGGCGAAGACAGGAGGTTGGCAAAGACAGTTGTTTAATTATGAGTGTAATTGTGAATTTTCGCTCTCAAAGCGAACCTTATCGCTCTCTCTCTCTCCTTCACATCTCTCTCTCTCTCCTTCACATATCTCTCTCTCACCTTCACATCTGTCTCTCTCTCCTTCACATCTCACTCACTCACACTCTCTCTCTCTCTCACTCTCTCTCTCTCTCTCTCACTCTCTCTCTCTCTCTCTCTCTCTCTCACTTCCCACTTTCTCTCATTATTGCTCCTGCTTCCCAGCTCGTTCTCTGAAACCATTAACTTTAGGAGTGTCAGGAGACAGGGTCTAAATTAGCTCAGTGGTGATTGGTTGAGTCAGGTGGCTGAGTGAGTGAGTGGGTGACAGGGCTCCAGGGAAAAGAGTTGTAATCCCAGGCTCTACTATGACCGAGCAGATGAGCATTTGAGGCAGATGGGCGAGGCACATACCTCCAGTGTTTTTGAATTTAGTCATACAAAGAGCCTGGACTCTGGTGAGGCGCGAATACCATCAACAACACATAGCACCCACATGGTTGTGACTTGGTACAGTACTAAACTCACAATTGTGTGTGTGTGTGTGTGTGTGTGTGTGTGTGTGTACTCACAGTCTTAGGCTCAATGGACTCGGCAGCCTTAGTCATTCCGTCTAGACATTTCCCTACGATAGGCAGCACCTCGCGGTCCACCTCCGCGTACGTCTTCATGGACACACCCACCCTCTCGATCCGCCTCTCCTCCATCTCCTGGAGTTTCTACACACCCACACAAATACATCATGTTCAGCACGCATGACAATGCTATTACGAACACCTGCTCACAGTGGCCCTGAAGTTGTCCCACACTATGCTGCTGAGGGGGTAGGACTAAACAGACTGATATATAAAGACATATAGGTCAGAAGACGTCGGGTCAATGCCCCACCAAAAGTTCTGAGCGCAGTGGTTTCAAGAACCTTCCATAGGTCTGAAAATGTACTCTCTGTCTCTCTAATGTTCTCTATCCAGTGAAAAGGACTGTGGTTTTAGAGGTGCTCCACATTTTTCCATTGGCTCTCAGGGAGACATACGAGAATTGAAATACTTTCTTCTTCCACTCGGAGCTACTCTGGACCTGTGTGTGTGTGTGTGTGTGTGTGTGATATATTGGGGATGAGAGTGTAGTAATGAATTACCTGGAATATATTGGGGATGAGAGTGTAGTAATGAATTACCTGGAATATATTGGGGATGAGAGTGTAGTAATGAATTACCTGGAATATATTGGGGATGAGAGTGTAGTAATGAATTACCTGGAATATATTGGGGATGAGAGTGTAGTAATGAATTACCTGGAATATATTGGGGATGAGAGTGTAGTAATGAATTACCTGGAATATATTGGGGATGAGAGTGTAGTAATGCTCGTTCTGTTCCTGGTTGAACTTGGTCAGGAAGTTGGAGTATTCACTCTTACTGTCAGCAGCCATCTGGTGTCTCATCTGAGCCTGCTGCCGCGCCTGAGGAGGACAACAAACACAAACACATCACACACGCACACACACACACACACACACACACACACACACACACACACACACACACACACACACACACACACACACACACACACACACACACACACACACACACTTAATGAACTTGGTGGCCTCATGACACACACACACACACACACACACACACACACACACACACACACACACACACACACACACACACACACACACACACACACACACACACACACACACACATACAGAGAGATTACTCACACATACACACAAGCATAAACGCACACACTATCACAGGTGCAGGTCTGTGGAGGGAGTAGCAGTAGCGGCAGCAGCCATTGGGGATGAGTGAGAAACACACACGTGAACAGGAAAGAACCGTAGGAGCGACAAATACTCCCAACTTAACCCTTGAATGGGAGGAATGGAATTCACCACAGACTAAAAAGATCTATGTCATCTCATCTGTCATGTTGATTATCATGCCATCTGTCATTGATAAACCACCAACATCGACAAAACAAACATGTCAAGGGACATGGCCAAAGTCTCCTATCTCAGAGTCCTAGCAGGAGCATTAGAAGGACAGCGTCCAGTTTCATAACCCTAACCCCCCCCCCCCCCCCCCCACACACACACACACAGACAGAGGGACAGACAGGTGGGAGAGGTTTCATCTCCCCATTCCTCCTCCTACACATCTTGGAGGACAGAGACACAGTCTAGCCCAGACTTCTCCACCCACACATTAACCAGAGTTACACACACAGCCAGCTAATGGGGAAGGACACAACCTCTTCGCTACCACACCTATACAGAAGGCCCGTGAATGCGTGTAAGAGAGAGGCAGGTGTGCGGAAGGACAGGCACACACCACCATGGCAACACGACTGATGACAAAACCTCTCAGCCCCTTTCACATCCTGTCGACGCTCTAGGAAGTAAACAGCAGCTAACCTACGTACCTCTGTGATACACACACACGCCACTCCCACCTCTTCTGTAGAAGACTTCAAAGCTATTCCGAGACTGAAATGTCTTACACACATCAATGTACCTTACAGGCGAAAATGTGGTAATGGTAGTGTGAGTGTTTTGGGAAAAGAAGAAAATGGACAGAGATAACTTCTAGATGCTTTTGCTTGCATAGTTCCATAAGCCGAGCAAGATGTGGATTCATGTGAACGGTATGAGGATAAAGCAAAGCAGAAGTTTACACATATCGAGTGACTGAGATATCAATTCTCTGTTCTTACACAGAAAAAAAAGAAAACGGTACAAAGACACCAAAGATAAGTTATTAAAGGTAAAAAATGAAATAAAAACTACAATACAGAGCTATACAGATATACCTGAGAGGACATATGGACATTGTCACAGATATAGGACAGTGCTCAATGAGAGTCGGTGTGGTCACTAGCAAGGCTTGAACAGGTGATTGTGTTTTTGGGGGTGACCTGTGTGTATGTTGAGAAACAAGGTCGAGACTCGAGACGGTGTGTGTGTGTGTGCGTTCCCACAGATATAAACACATGCTCTGCCCAGTGTGGACCTACCTTGTGGGAACTTCGCTTCAAGGTATGGCAGGAAAATAAATAACAACAACAAAAATACACACACAAAAGTGTTAGCCACTTCCTGCTGAACAGGACCCAGTTTAGTCCTAGCAGAGGGGTAAAAAAACGGAAGTAAAAATACTTTAAAGTACTACTTAAGTAGTTTTTTTGGGGTCTGTACTTTACTTTACTATTTATATTTTTTGACAACTTAAATTTTTACTTCATTACATCCCAAAAGACAATGATGAACTTTTTACTCCATACATTTTCCCTGACACCCAAAATTATTCATTACATGTTGAATGCTTAGCAAGACATTAAAATGGTCAAATTCATGCACTTATCAAGAGAACATCCCTGGTCATCCCTACTCACCAAACGCAAATGCTTCACTTGTGTTGCGCGAGCGTTTGAGTGTGCCCCTGGCTATCCGTAAATTTAAAAAACAAGAAAATGGTGCTGTCTGCTTTGCTTAATTCTTGAAAGGAAAGGAATTTGAAATGATTTATAGTATATAAAGTATATTTTAGCAGTTACATTTACTTTTGATACTTACGTATATTTTAAAACCAAAGACTTAAACTTTTACTCAAGTAGTATTTTACTGGGTGACTTTCACTTTTGCTTGAGTCATTTCCTATTAAGATATCTTTACTTTTGCTCAAGTATGACAATTGGCAACTTTTTCCACCACTGAGTCATTGCTACATGTCCTCAACCAATGAGGACGAGTTCATCCAGAGAAGGGGGAAGTACGTGGATGATGGGTAAATCAACACAAAGCTGTGCCAGAACAGGGTAACAACGTCACGTTAGGGCTACTTTAACACTGGTATTGTTAACCACAGTAGCTAAACAAATACAGAATCACTCTTTTGTTGCTGAGAATTTTTCCTGCAAAGCAGTGTATTGGAGTTTTAAAAAGGCTTCTAAATGTTTGTAATTCCCACTGAAATGTCCATCATTTACAAGTGGTAGGCCTCTATCGTGCCTTTTTAGAGTACTGAGGCGTGAGGGGCACCGAGCAGTAGAGATTATTTTCTACCATCGTCAGTGCTTTCCAACTAAGACAACACTCCATAGGAGACTCAGTGAAAGTACGGGGTCCACACAGAGCCATACACTGCCAGTGTCTAGATCTAAGCGGTGAAGCAGCCAAACCGTAATTGTGGTATTTTTTTCCCCATCAGTGGAAGACAGGAAGCTGTGAGGTTTGCGCCAGCTGCTTACTAAAACCACAAGAACCCCAGCTCAACAAACTCCAGTCTCTCTGATTATTACCGACCGCTCTGAGATATGGTCCTAACTTAGACTACACAGCCTTGGATTTCCCTAGTCTAAATATATCCCATGTGGAATACTGCTATTATCTTAAACATAGTTAGGAGTGTATTAAGGTTAAGATTTACAACAGTTTCCGCATTACCGAATTCTCTCGGCAGTGCTTGTGATAACATACCACAAGATAAACACATAAAAACACAATCCAACACTGAGTGATCCAACCATCACCATAACTCAAATCAACGTATTCATGGTTGGGGTGGTGACATGTCATGCCTTCATAACACTCCCAAGGTCTTCGAAAATGACCGAGGGAGGGAATCGGTCTCTTCAGAGAGTAGGAGCAAGAACACATGGAGGCGTTTTGGTTTCACACGGCTGAACTGTCTGCCAGGATCATCGAGCAGACCTCTTACGTGGCCTGGGGTAGCCCTTTCCTAAGTCAGTGACCGAAAGCGCCCTCTTTGGCCTCGCGGGTGGAAGGTTATTCATATGTTTCGTAATGAAAACCTGATGAGAATCCAGTGTTTCTATGTCAAACCCGTAAGCACGTGTGTGAGATGTGCACCTTTTGTTTCAGAGTAGATTTGTTCAAGGATAACAAGAATCACTCTGTGTGTGATAGAAAGTGATGGATTTGGTACACGACTTTGTACTAGTGATCTCAGCGTGTTTGCAATGCTGTGTCCATGATGATATTATGTGCCAGTGTGAGAGAGAGAGTTGAGGAACACAGGTCACGTTAAAATAGTAAGGCACCATTCCACCCCAGCTCTCCGATTCCCAGACCGAAACAGAAAGACACACATTTTCCCCATCTGACACTATGATCAGAACGATAACGGGCCGCTTATGGTCTGCCACGACAACAGCAACAAGACAAAGGCTGAGTAAATGTTGGAAAGAAGACGGCACAGTGTAAAAGAGCAGATGCCGGGAAATTATGTCACAAAAAGAATAAAAAAGGAAGGGGAAAAATTTAAAATGAACGTCCCAAAGTCAGCTTGGTGTATTATAAAAGAGGAAATGAAAGCGTTATCGATTTCTGCGTTTTTATTTCTCTCCATGTCTTCGGAAGAGAAAGCGAATCGGAGTATGTTAAAGGAGGAGAGTGAGGTCAGAGTCAAAAACACCCACGCAACAGATACTATGTAGGAATAATGTAGGACCTGTTAACACTGCTGCAGTGTTCCGTTAGATAGAAAAACACACAACTGGAGAACACAGCAATGTGTGTACTGTGTGTGGGGGTGTGAGTGTGAGTACTTACAGACTCGTGCTTATCTATGTCTGGGCCTGTTTACCACAAGTGGAATGTTAATGTATCAGACAATCCACTGGCAATGATAAGCTCTACATACAAGACTCCCAAGAGCTATGTTGCCTTCCCTTACCATAACATTATATATAGAGTGGCACCAATTTTACGTTGACTAACATCAATCTGCACATGCAGTAAAAACATCCCTGTTATTACTGCATATCCCCAAGATGGCGTAGCAGTAAGTCGTCCTGTCGTGTCGTGTCCCTGTATATTTTGTTTATATTTTGTTTATTTTTCGTTTTTTACATATTTTTCGTTTTTTACATAGCTATCCCTTTAAAAACATTTTGCTAAACCTAAGCTTCCAAATAAGCTGGATCTTCACAACTAGCTATCTAGCTAAACCGCAACCCCGGATGATTACCCCTGGCTAGCGTTTCCACCCACTTAGCTTGAAGCTAGCCCGGCCTGCGCTACCACCGTAGCATACTCCTGAGCTACAATACCCGGGCCCACGACCGGTCTATCGATGTCACCGCATGAAGAGGAATAAACAGACTCACCCCATCGCGACGTCCCCCAAAGGCTAACTCTCTAGCCCTCGCTATCTCCCTGCTTGCTAATTCGGCCTGCTAACTGCTAGCTTGTCCAGCTCCGGTCCGCTAACTGCTACCTTGTCTAGCCCGGGCCTACAAACTGTTAGCTTGTTAGCACAGGCCTGCTAACCGCCTGAATCGCCGCGTCCCAAACGCCCACCGGACCCATATTTACTTTCTATCTCTTTTGACTTTTAATTTGTTTATACCTTCCGGAAACCTGCCTCACCCAATGTGATACGGAATCGCTATTATTTTTTATTTATTTTTAGAACACACTCAAGAACCTCCAGAAGCTAACCAGCTAACTAGCTACAAGCTATTTAGTCATTGTTCGTTTTTTTAACCTGGATAACACTCGCCAGTCCAGCTTCCCTTCCCCATCCACCGCTGCCCCCTGGACACTGATCTCTTGGCTACATAGCTGATGCACGCTGGACTGTCCATAAATCACGGTACTCCATTCTGCTTGTTTGTTTTATCTGTTGGCCCCGTTGCCTAGTCTACGCCATTTTACCTGCTGTTGTGCTAGCTGATTAGCTGTTGTCTCACCTACTGTTTTAGCTAGCTTTCCCAATTCAACACCTGTGATTAGTGTATGCCTCGCTGTATGTCTCTCTCAAATGTCAATATGCCTTGTATACTGTTGTTCAGGTTAGTTATCATTGTTTTAGTTCACAATGGAGCCCCTAGTTCCACTCTTCATACCCCTGATAACTCCTTTGTCCCACCTCCCACACATGCGGTGACCTCACCCATTACTACCAGCATGTCCAGAGATACAACCTCTCTCATCATCACCCAGTGCCTGGGCTTACCTCCGCTGTACCCGCACCCCACCATACCCCTGTCTGCGCATTATGCCCTGAATATATTCTACCATGCCCAGAAACCTGCTCCTCTTATTCTCTGTCCCCAACGCTCTAGGCGACCAGTTTTGATAGCCTTTAGCCGCACCCTCATACTACTCCTTCTCTGTTCCGCGGGTGATGTGGAGGTAAACCCAGGCCCTGCATGTCCCCAGGCACCCTCATTTGTTGACTTCTGTGTTCGAAAAAGCCTTGGTTTCATGCATGTCAACATCAGAAGCCTCCTCCCTAAGTTTGTCTTACTCACTGCTTTAGCACACTCTGCTAACCCTGATGTCCTTGCTGTGTCTGAATCCTGGCTCAGGAAGGCCACCAAAAATTCAGAGATTTCCATACCCAACTATAACATCTTCCGTCAAGATAGAACTGCCAAAGGGGGAGGAGTTGCAGTTTACTGCAGAGATAGCCTGCAAAGTAATGTCATACTTTCCAGGTCCATACCCAAACAGTTCGAACTACTAATTTTGAAAATTACTCTCTCCAGAAACAAGTCTCTCACGGTTGCCGCCTGCTACCGACCCCCCTCAGCTCCCAGCTGTGCCCTGGACACCATTTGTGAATTGATCGCCCCCCATCTAGCTTCAGAGTTTGTTCTGTTAGGTGACCTAAACTGGGATATGCTTAACACCCCGCCAGTCCTACAATCTAAGCTAGATGCCCTCAATCTCACACAAATCATCAAGGAACCCACCAGGTACAACCCTAACTCTGTAAACAAGGGCACCCTCATAGACGTCATCCTGACCAACTGGCCCTCCAAATACACCTCCGCTGTCTTCAACCAGGATCTCAGCGATCACTGCCTCATTGCCTGTATCCGCTACGGAGCCGCAGTCAAACGACCACCCCTCATCACTGTCAAACGCTCCCTAAAACACTTCTGTGAGCAGGCCTTTCTAATCGACCTGGCCCGGGTATCCTGGAAGGACATTGACCTCATCCCGTCAGTTGAGGATGCCTGGTCATTCTTTAAAAGTAACTTCCTCACCATTTTAGATAAGCATGCTCCGTTCAAAAAATGCAGAACTAAGAACAGATACAGCCCTTGGTTCACCCCAGACCTGACTGCCCTCGACCAGCACAAAAACATCCTGTGGCGGACTGCAATAGCATCGAATAGTCCCCGTGATATGCAACTGTTCAGGGAAGTCCGGAACCAATACACGCAGTCAGTCAGGAAAGCTAAGGCCAGCTTCTTCAGGCAGAAGTTTGCATCCTGTAGCTCCAACTCCAAAAAGTTCTGGGACACTGTGAAGTCCATGGAGAACAAGAGCACCTCCTCCCAGCTGCCCACTGCACTGAGGCTAGGTAACACGGTCACCACTGATAAATCCATGATTATCGAAAACTTCAATAAGCATTTCTCAACGGCTGGCCATGCCTTCCGCCTGGCTACTTCAACCTCGGCAAACAGCTCCGCCCCCCCCGCAGCTCCTCGCCCAAGCCTCTCCAGGTTCTCCTTTACCCAAATCCAGATAGCAGATGTTCTGAAAGAGCTGCAAAACCTGGACCCGTACAAATCAGCTGGGCTTGACAATCTGGACCCTCTATTTCTGAAACTATCTGCCACCATTGTCGCAACCCCTATTACCAGCCTGTTCAACCTCTCTTTCATCTCGTCTGAGATCCCCAAGGATTGGAAAGCTGCCGCAGTCATCCCCCTCTTCAAAGGGGGAGACACCCTGGACCCAAACTGCTACAGACCTATATCCATCCTGCCCTGCCTATCTAAGGTCTTCGAAAGCCAAGTCAACAAACAGGTCACTGACCATCTCGAATCCCACCGTACCTTCTCCGCTGTGCAATCTGGTTTCCGAGCCGGTCATGGGTGCACCTCAGCCACACTCAAGGTACTAAACGACATCATAACCGCCATCGATAAAAGACAGTACTGTGCAGCCGTCTTCATCGACCTTGCCAAGGCTTTCGACTCTGTCAATCACCATATTCTTATCGGCAGACTCAGTAGCCTCGGTTTTTCGGATGACTGCCTTGCCTGGTTCACCAATTACTTTGCAGACAGAGTTCAGTGTGTCAAATCGGAGGGCATGCTGTCCGGTCCTCTGGCAGTCTCTATGGGGGTGCCACAGGGTTCAATTCTCGGGCCGACTCTTTTCTCTGTGTATATCAATGATGTTGCTCTTGCTGCGGGCGATTCCCTGATCCACCTCTACGCAGACGACACCATTCTATATACTTTCGGCCCGTCTTTGGACACTGTGCTATCTAACCTCCAAACAAGCTTCAATGCCATACAACACTCCTTCCGTGGCCTCCAACTGCTCTTAAACGCTAGTAAAACCAAATGCATGCTTTTCAACCGGTCGCTGCCTGCACCTGCATGCCCGACTAGCATCACCACCCTGGATGGTTCCGACCTAGAATATGTGGACGTCTATAAGTACCTAGGTGTCTGGCTAGACTGCAAACTCTCCTTCCAGACTCATATCAAACATCTCCAATCGAAAATCAAATCAAGAGTCGGCTTTCTATTCCGCAACAAAGCCTCCTTCACTCAAGCCGCCAAGCTTACCCTAGTAAAACTGACTATCCTACCGATCCTCGACTTCGGCGATGTCATCTACAAAATGGCTTCCAACACTCTACTCAGCAAACTGGATGCAGTCTATCACAGTGCCATCCGTTTTGTCACTAAAGCACCTTATACCACCCACCACTGCGACTTGTATGCTCTAGTCGGCTGGCCCTCGCTACATATTCGTCGCCAGACCCACTGGCTCCAGGTCATCTACAAGTCTATGCTAGGTAAAGCTCCGCCTTATCTCAGCTCACTGGTCACGATGGCAACACCCATCCGTAGCACGCGCTCCAGCAGGTGTATCTCACTGATCATCCCTAAAGCCAACACCTCATTTGGCCGCCTTTCGTTCCAGTACTCTGCTGCCTGTGACTGGAACGAATTGCAAAAATCGCTGAAGTTGGAGACTTTTATCTCCCTCACCAACTTCAAACATCAGCTATCTGAGCAGCTAACCGATCGCTGCAGCTGTACATAGTCTATTGGTAAATAGCCCACCCTTTTCACCTACCTCATCCCCATACTGTTTTTATTTATTTACTTTTCTGCTCTTCTGCACACCAATATCTCTACCTGTACATGACCATCTGATCTTTTATCACTCCAGTGTTAATCTGCAAAATTGTAATTATTTGCCTACCTCCTCATGCCTTTTGCACACATTGTATATAGACCCCCCCCCTTTGTTTTCTACTGTGTTATTGACTTGTTAATTGTTTACTCCATGTGTAACTCTTTGTTGTATGCTCACACTGCTATGCTTTATCTTGGCCAGGTCGCAGTTGCAAATGAGAACTTGTTCTCAACTAGCCTACCTGGTTAAATAAAGGTGAAATAAATAAAAAATAAAAAAAGACTTGTTGGTTTCTCATAACCAAGCAGGGAATTTCTTGAGAGATCATTTCCAAAAACATAGGGGACTCATACACAGTGCCACTCGTTTCCCAGACTTGGTTATGTGGTCTGTTTTTGTTGTTGAGGGAGAATCAGGGCTGATATTGTATCTCAGTTCAGTTCCTGTCAGTCCAGTTCTGTACAGTGCTGCTCTGGTCCGAGCCAATGGTCTGAGCCCACCCATTGTGGCTGTTTGGCTGTGAGTCAGTCTCAGTGGGGACATAGAGGCTTCTTGTTCAGGCCTGTATTAGCATCATAATCGGATCTGAGCCATGTCAGCTCTGAGCTCTGAGCCTGGGTCGCTGCTGGGCGGACTGCTGATGAAGCAACACGCCGGGATGCTGGCGGTGGTGACCCATGATGCCTTGAAGCATGGCGTGGCGTGGGCGGCACTGTGTGGGTTAAAGGCAAGGACGTCAGAGGCTATCCCGATTCCCGACCGATGATTCGGGACACATGAGGTGGCATCGACACAAGGCCCCAAAAGCTTTTTTATAAAAAGGCCACAATTGAGGTGACTGGTGAGATTGGCCAGGGAGAGCAGAAACACAGATAAACAGACAACACATTCACACGACTCAAATACTACTTTTCCCAGCACGCATGGATGGAGGCTTGGATAGAGACAACAATGTACACACAAACACACACACAACCCCCCCCCCCCCCTCCCTCAACCCACACACGGACACAAAGCTGGTTGTGCTGCCAAGCGACACGGTAGACAGGCAGGCCACAGTGACTGGCTACTCTGCTTCTGGCCTGGCCAGCAGTGATAATGAGGACTCAGTCAGTTCTGCTATCAGCCGTGGTGAGAAGTGGGAGATCACTGTCATTGTGCTGCTGCTGACTGAGAGAGACAGTGCCAGCCTGTACAGAAAGCCCTGCAGCGAAACAAACTGTTACTGATGCCTCACCCTCATGGGGTGGGTGAGAGAGGGAGAGAGAGAGAGAGAGAGAGCGAGAGAGAGGGGTGGGGGGGCGTGGTACAGTACAAAGAGAGGGATTGGTCGGGTGTAGAGCAGGAGAGCAGTGAGCATCTGCATTTGTTTGGTTAGTGTTAAGCAGGAGAGTTTGTGATTGGTTGGTGTTAAGCAGGAGAGTCTGTGATTGGTTTGTGGTAAGCGGGAGAGCAGTGACAGAACATACCTTCTCCACGTCTGCCTTCGTCACATTGATGTCGGCGTCCATTCTCTCAAAGTACTGCTGGGCTCTGTCCGCCTCTTTACAGTCCCTCTCGAACCGCCGTTTACTCTGAGGGGAGAAGTCACACAGTTAATTTAGATGTCACTCATACATATTATGGTCTAGATAAACTCACTAATATAACATTACCTCAGTCGGTGCAATATATCTACTGTAGTATATTATATTCACTCATATACAGTATGGCCTAGACATGCTCACTAATAATATAGGCTAATATACATTTGCCCTTTGGAAACTTGGGAGAATGGAGAGGGATTTGACGTCACACAGAGTGGACGTCATATAGTTGCAAATGAGACATTGTGTGCCATAGACGTCAGTTATCCTACATTGGACATGCGGCTTCTGACACAGCCAGAGGCTCTCTCTCTCTCTCTCTCTCAAAGTCAAGTCTGTCTGAAGATTAAATAAATGTTCATGGTGGCCGTTTGTGCTCAAAACCATCCCTTCTTCCATCCCTTGCTCTGAACAATTAGTGTTTGTTCTGTGAGGGTGCACTCTGATCCCTGCCTAGCTGCTCAAAGCACAATGGGGACATTGAGGACAGAGAGGGAGGAGAGCTGCCATGTTCTCTCTCTCTATATACAGTATATTTTTTCCTCTCTCTATGTTTTCTCCCTCTTTCTCTCCCTCACTCCTTCTCTCTCCATCTGTTTTCCTCGCTCTGTTTTTTCTCTCTCTCTCTCTCTCTCTCTCTGTTTTCTCTCTTCCTCTCACTCCCTCAAAGGACAACCACACCGTGATAGGGAATGTCCTGCACAGGCTCCAAAAAAATATCACAGGGATAGGCTCTCCTTTACAGAGAAAACAAACACATAGACACTCCTTCCACTCCTTTCTTCCACGCCTTCATTTTGTTGGCCTCTCCTGCTTCACGACTTGAGATCAGCTTGGAGAGAACCCTTTATTCTAGGCTTGTCCAGGAAAAATGCTTCAGGAATGCACAATCATTTGTTGCAGTGTCCTTGAAACTCTACACAACACAGCTGTTCTGAGATCAGAGGTTCTCGATAACAAAGTGTCCGTGTTTCTGAAAACCTCGGTCGGACCTGTTAATGAGGGAATATCTTAATCTGCTTCCATGCATTCTGACCAGTCTCTGGCAGTGCATTTAACAAGGCCAATGGTCAAATGTTAGTATAAATGAAACCTTTGATACAAATCCCACTTGTCCAGGAAGCATAGGGCACCACACAATTTCCCCACCTGCACTTCACTTCTCAATCTGATCTAATCTAAATCTCAATCTGAGATGCAGTTATGACCGTTGATAAACTTTGAGCTCTGCTGTTCTAGTCTCGACACTCTTTCTCATTCCCAATAAAAGGGCCATTGTTTCGGTTTAGTTTCTCATTGGGATGGAATGGCTGTATTACGGCTGTATTTTACGAGTATACTCCTGTGTAAATTCCTGCCGAGTGATTTTTATTCAACAGTTCAATACCCACTAAACTTGACTAGCTGCCATTCTCACTGCCAGGTAATGGGCTTCAGTTTTTCCACCTACCATACTGCAATGTAGCAACTGCATGCACACTATGACTACTGCGTTGTCATAACTGTAGTAGTACTCTGACTATAATACTCTAGTCGGTAATACTACACTGCACACAGTACTCACCGACTCCAGCTGTTTCCACGAGCATTCAATGTGTTGCTGTGCTTTACGTCCATCATGGAAATGCTGAGAGAGAGAGAGAGAGAGAGAGAGAGAGAGAGAGAGAGAGAGAGAGAGAGAGAGAGAGAGAGAGAGAGAGAGAGAGAGAGAGAGAGAGAGAGAGAGAGAGAGAGAGAGAGAGAGAGAGAGAGAATTATTATTATTATAACAATGTCTGCTTATTATTCATATCTACAAGGGCAGTGGATCAAGAAATCAAGGGAGGGGGGGGGGGGGGGGGGTAAAGAAATAGAGGGAGAGAAACGCTGAGTTTGCCCTTGATGAAAGAGAAGGAAGGCAGATGAAATGAGGGGTGGTTGATGTTTCTTTCAGGATGCATGCCGTGAAACACCAGGAGATTCTCATTACAACATACAACATAATGTTACTTTAAAAATGAAAAAAATGCAGAACAAAACAGAAGCTGGTTGGTAAATTAGAGCAGTGTTTCCCAACCCCTGGTCCTCCAGTACACCCAACAGTACACATTTTGTATTGTAACCATGGACAACAAGCACACCTGATTCAACTTGTCAACCAATCATCAAGCCCTCAATGAGTTGAAAGAGGTGTGTTTGTCTGGGAGTACTCGAGGAACCGGGCAGGGAAACACCGAGGATTAGAGTGTTGCACTGGAGAGTCACACTAGTGACATATTACAGGTAGGCGGAGAGCAAGCTACTGATGATTACCATGCCTGGGATAGGACACCCATCTTCACCCCCCCCCCCCCCCCCCCCCCCCCCCCAATGTAACGCGGGTGGCCAGAGCCCAGAGGACCAGAAAACAATTAGGCTGTACTGAGGCATGACCATGGACTGTGTGTGTGTTTGTGTGTGTGTGTGTGTGTGAGTGAATGAATGTTGGCATAGACAGGAAAGACAGGGTGATATAAAATGGCAGCAGGAAAGGACATAGACATACCCAGACAAACACAGATAGAGATTGATACAGAGAGAGATATTCTAAGATGGCTGCCAGTGCCAGCCTTGCCAAGCGTGGCATATTGCGCACGGAGGACATGGCAGCTGTTGGTCTGGGCACGCTCAGTAAACACGCTGGGTGTTTTTCTAACAGGCCCCACTTGGCCTCCCCCCTCCAGGGAAAGAATGAGAGAAGGAGATGACTGAGACCACACGTGGCCAAAAGACAGAGCACGTTTCTCTGCAGCCCTCTTAGTGGAAAAAAATGTATACTGGTATATAAAAAAGCGAGTACTTCTTCTCTGGATTGTCATTGAACATGTTAAAAAGAAAGACTAATAAACGGACATAAAAATCTGCGTTATCAGTTATAAAGGTCTAATAATATATCGCTCCTGAAGCAGTTGAAATCAACAACGAATGAAAGAGAGCTATCCCCAGCAGTCTGTGCTGGTCTCAGCCTCAGTAGCTGTGTTGAATATCTACCCCAGGCGTTCAATAAAGGACACAGGCTATTACACAGAATGAAAATCCCAGCGATTGTATTTCAGTGACGTGTCAGTGCTTCTAATCTAAATGGCCTCTGCCAGTAACTCTTGTACTCAGCACGCACACACACACACACACACACACACACACACACACACACACACACACACACACACACACACACACACACACACACACACACACGTCGACAGGCACAAATGCATGCATGTCACACACAACAAACACGCGCACACACACACACAGACACACGTACTTACACACGCACACATAGACACACACACACACACATGACAAGAAATTAACAAAGAATTAACGTCTCCCCAATTAAATAGTTACAGTACATGTCTATCAATGTCTAGGCTTTATGAATGAACTGGGTTGACCTTGGGAATCTCAATTCTCACTTCCCTATCTCACTGGTAAAACCATGACTATCTTTGGGGAAGCTGTCAAAGGAAGAAGTCCTCAAACTGTTTCAGAGGAAGTCCTTTAGTTCTTAAAGGGAATGGCTCACCCACACAATGGTGTCAGCCACTTTAAAGGGTATGTAGCATAAACGTAACCACATGTAACACATGGATTTGTATTAGGATAAACATCAAAAGTCCCAATGCAGTTTCTTTGTCCTGTATCTATGGATGCGACCCAGTCGTTTGTTCTAAATGTTCCATTGCCATACTGGCTGGGAGCGTTCTTATCTCTTTCTTGCTAGCTAGCCAACTACAGCTAATTTACAGTCACGTCAAACAGCGCAGCCAGAATAACAACAGTATTTGCATTTGCGATCGTTTTAAGCTGTTTTCAGGTGACATTTATTTGGATACATCCATAACAATGAGCTAATGAGGCGCGATTTCGCCTGGCATAGAAAATGTGCTCTCTCGTCAGGACACTGTTGTTCAGAGGAGCTAGCCAACAACACAGCTAACACAATCACTTCAAACTGAAGCTGGAAAGACTGCAAACTAGCTGCACTTAGTTTAGTTTGACCTTTTTTCAATTGACATTTCTTTGTATATATTCATAAAAATGTGGCCAACTGATTCATGATTTCAACTGGTTGAGAGATGCTGCCTGCCTGCCTGCCTGTCAGTCTGTCTGTCTCGTCCCGACTCCCAACTCCCGACACGTTCATTACTATGGGACAGGTGGAGATCGAATTTGAATATTGAAACAATGTTGCAAATGTCGGAGAGACAGACAACAATGTTAATACAAATCTCCGCTGTTGAACACTAAATCTTAGTCTAAAAGTGAGAAAATGTCTACATGTGTAAAGTGTACGCTAAGAATGGGGAAGCAAGAACAGGGAGTGAATTTAGTAAATACCGGAACAAAACAAGAAACACGAGTAGCGTACAGACATGAAACAAAGAAACAGAATCAATAACACCTGGGGAAATAACCAAAGGGAGTGACAGATATAGGGGAGGTAATCAGGAAGGTGATGGAGTCCAGGTGAGTCTCATGAGGTGCAGGTGCGCGTAACGACGGTGGCAGGTGTGCGTAATAATGAGTAAACTGGCAACATCGAGGGTTGGAGAGGGGGAGCGGGAGTAGACGTGACAAGATGCTTTTTATAGTGGAGATCAAGTTTATAAATTGCCTGGCTGGGCTGATCGGACAGTGGATTGCGCAGTCAGATGGAACAGAGTAAATAGGCATTTTAACTTCATAGATTTAGCCGGTGGTAACTTGTGGAATAGACACAGGCTGGAATGCGGTTTTAACCAATCAGCATTCAGGATTACAGCCACCCGTTATATACATTTGTAACAACCCAAAAAGGTAACTATGTTTGTACTTACAGGTAACCAGACCGTGACTACAACTAAGTTAATACATCTTTGACCACACTGTGGTGTTACATGCTTCCTACCCTTTAAAATGCATTGGGGAGTCCAGTGGTGTAGTCAAGTGTCTCACTCCCCAAACCTTTAAAAGGTAACATGTTTGTAAATGTATCATAACTGACAGAATAATATTTACTTCCTCAGGTCGCCACACAGAGAGGCAGGCGGCAAGTCATTTCACAAGACACAAGACACTGAAAGGACCGGATCAAGTGACATTGTTAATGTCCAACTCTCTCCGTGAAGCAAATATTTGTTTCTCCATGACAACATTTCTGAGGGAAGTTTACGAAAGCAAAGGCAACGGAGACTGTGTTTTAGGGGGAAGACAGCCAACTCTCCATGTCGTTTCAAATCAACCCTTCTTCCATCACATCAAAGATAAACAAACCACACTGAGGCTGTGTTCCAAATTACACCCTATTCCATTTATATAGTACAATTCTTTTGACCAGGGCTCATAGGGAATAGGGTGCCATATGGGACACAAACTGAGACACTAACACTCCTCCCCAAACAAACTACTCTTGAGAACAACCAATGCTTCAGTACTGTAGTACGGAGGGCTGTGATGGAATATATAGTCCTACAGTATGTGGCAGAGATATATGGCGATACGATGCATGGACGCCATATGAAAACATTAGCGAGCCTAAAGTAAAACGAGTTTTCTAAGTGTATGATTCTGACCTGGACATCTTTACGAGGCATGGGCACCATCTAAAACAAAAAGAGTCTGCCTCGTGTTTCTGATTCAGACCCATCTGCAATAAAGATGCTGCAGGTCTAGTCTGATGAGAACATATACTACACTTTTAAAACAAAACAAAAAAAGGTTCCAAGGGTTCCTCTATGGGAAGAGTTCTACATGGAACCAAAAGGGTTCTACCTGGAACCAAAAGGAGGTCTTCAAAGGGTTCTCCTATGGGGACAGCCAAAGAACCCTTTTAGGTTCTAGATAGCACCTTTTTTCCCCTAAGATTGTACATGTGCATCTGTATGGGCAACATAGACTGGCAGACACTGAGAAGCACTATCTGGCCATTTAAAATTACTGGACTGCCTTGCAGTGATCCACTTGGCCCCGGTCCATCCAGAACGTATGGTCCACACCAGGGGAGGGGAACACACCTCTTATCTCCCCTCTCACATAGCCTCCCCTTCTCCTTCCCCTCTCCTCCACTCTTCAGAACAGCAACATGTTAACTGCCGGGGCTTGGGGCTGCCAAGGAGCCCGCTGGCATTTCAACAGGTCAATGACCTGAAGCTCTGAAGGCTCTCACATTCAGAGGACGGGAGACTGGCAGAGAAACATGCATTATTGATAGGCTGATTAATGTTCCAAACATGCACTTTGGCTTGTATTCCCCTCAGTCTAAATTACCATGTTCTTGACTTTCTCCAAAATCTTTGCTGGTTGCCTAGATTTTGGGATAATGATTAAGAATGCGGGTTGAGTCCAAGTCAGGTAGAAGAGAATTTGAAAAGATCGGTAAGATGAAGTGTCTCATGTGATGCCAGGTTCAGTTGGTAGCCTTTTACTTGGACACGTGTTCTTCTCCCAGACAAAGGAATTGTGCACTATGCTCCTGGTACAGAAAAGAAAAGACTCTCTCTCTCACACGCCAACATTTAGGACTCACCTTACAAAAAAATTGTGAACCCCCTGACCCACACAATCTCTTTAGATCCATGCCAGTTCGAGAGAGAGAGAGATTTGAAAACGTTTATTTTTATTTTTATGGTAGACCTGTAGCATTGTTGTGTGCAGAATATAAGATCATATCTCATATCTAAGCCGGTCATCATCCCGCCTGCTAAAGCAGATTAGAAAGGTGGTCTGTGAGTCCTTTCCAGCAATCTATCAAGGTTTTGCGTCCCACAGCACACATTCTGACCAGTGGACTGAGGGCCAAGAGTGAGTCCTCCCCGCCCTGAATGTCACTGCTGCTGTTGCGTGGGCAGTGCAGGAGGGCGAGGGTCTGCTGCTGTCATTCATGACCCTAGAACTGGGGAGTTCAAGGCAGTTGGAAAGAATGTGATGTACACAACAGGTGTGAATGCACGTTCTCTGGAAGGGGTGAAGTCAATGAGGTGGGCTGAGTTGTTTGGTTCAGGCACTTCCCCAAAAGACTGTTGGTGATCGCTATACAAGCGGCCAATCGACAAATGGACAGCGGATGATTATACATTGGGCAATGAGTGGGATCTGGAGTTGTTCTCTTAAACCCTCTCAAACTGCTGTTTTTTTCACAGGCTGGTACACATGAGCACAGTGGTGCATGATTTCAGATTGA